>NW_027288558.1:182500-185000 GCF_037038585.1 Patagioenas fasciata | reverse complement strand
GTTAGGGTTAGGGCCATTAGAGTTAGGGTTAGGGTTAGGGCCATTAGAGTTAGGGTTAGGACCATTAGAGTTAGGGTTAGGGCCATTAGAGTTAGGGTTAGGGCCATTAGGGTTGGGTTAGGGTTAGGCTTAGGGTTAGGGCCATTACGGTTGGGTTAGGGGTTAGGGCCATTAGGGTTAGGGCCGTTAGGTTTAGGGTTAGGGCCATTAGGGTTGGGTTAGGGTTAGGGCCATTAGGGTTAGGGTCAGGGTTAGGGTTAGGGTTAGGGTTAGGGCCATTAGGGTTAGGGTCTGGGTTAGGGTTAGGGCCATTAGGGTTAGGGTCGGGGTTAGGGTTAGGGCCATTAGGGTTAGGGTCAGGGTTAGGGTTAGGGCCATTAGGGTTAGGGTCAGGGTTAGGGTTAGGGCCGTTAGGGTTAGGGTTTAGAGTTAGGGTTAGGGTTATTGGGTTAGGGTTAGGGTTAAGGTTAGGGGTTAGGGTTAGGGTTAGGGTTAAGGTTACGGTAAGTTTAAGGGGTTAGGGTTACAGTTAGGATTAGGGGTTAGGGTTAGTGTTAGGGTTAGGGGTTTTGGTTCGGGTTAGAGTTAACGGTTAGGGTTAGGGTTAGGGTCAATTAGGGTTAGGGTTACGTTTAGGGTTGCGCTTAGGTTTAGGGGTTAGGGTTAGGGTTTAGGATTACGCTTAGGGTTAGGATTAGGGTTAGGGTTTAAGATTACGCTTAGGGTTAGGGGTTAGGGTTAGGGTTAAGATTAGGGTAAGTTTAAGGGGTTAGGGTTACAGTTAGGATTACGCTTAGGGTTAGGATTAGGGTTAGGGTTTAAGATTACGCTTAGGGTTGCGCTTAGGGTTAGGGTTAGGGTTAGGGTCAGGATTAGGGTTAGGGTTAAGATTAGGGTAAGTTTAAGGGGTTAGGGTTACAGTTAGGATTAGGGGTTAGGGTTAGGGTTAGGGGTTTTGGTTAGGGTTAGAGTTAACGGTAGGGTTAGGGTTAGGGATTAGGGTTAGGGTCAATTAGGGTTAGGGTTAGGGTTAGGGCTACGCTTAGGGTTGCGCTTTAGGGTTAGGGTTAGGGGTTAGGGTTAGGGTTTAGGATTACGCTTAGGGTTAGGATTAGGGTTAGGGTTTAGGATTACGCTTAGGGTTAGGGCTTAGGGTTAGATTTAGTGTTAGGGTTATGGTTAGGGCTACGCTTAGTGTTGCGCGTTAGGGTTAGGGTTTAGGATTACGCTTAGGGTTAGGATTAGGGTTAGGGTTTAGGATTACGCTTAGGGTTAGGGGTTAGGGTTAGGGTTAGGGCTACGCTTAGGGTTACGCTTAGGGTTAGGGTTAGGGTCAGGATTAGGGTTAGGGTTAGGGTTAAGGTTAGGGTAAGTTTAAGGGGTTAGGGTTACAGTTAGGATTAGGGGTTAGGGTTAGGGTTAGGGGTTTTGCTTAGGGTTAGAGTTAACGGTAGGGTTAGGGTTAGGGATTAGGGTTAGGGTCAATTAGGGTTAGGGTTAGGGCTATGCTTAGGGTTGCGCTTTAGTGTTAGGGTTAGGGTTAGGGGTTAGGGTTAGGGTTGAGGATTACGCTTAGGGTTAGGATTAGGGTTACGGTTTAGGATTACGCTTAGGGTTAGGGGTTAGGGTTAGGGTTAGGGCTACGCTTAGGGTTGCGGTTAGGGTTAGGGTTAGGGTTCGGAGTTAGGGTTAGAGTTAACAGTAGGGTTAGGGTTAGGGATTAGGGTTAGGGTCAATTAGGGTTAGGGTTAGGGCTACGCTTAGGGTTGCGCTTTAGGGTTAGGGTTAGGGGTTAGGGTTAGGGTTAGGGTTGAGGATTACGCTTAGGGTTAGGATTAGGGTTACGGTTTAGGATTACGCTTAGGGTTAGGGGTTAGGGTTAGGGTTAGGGCTACGCTTAGGGTTGCGGTTAGGGTTAGGGTTCGGGGTTAGGGTTAGGGTTTAGGATTATTCTTAGGGTTAGGATTAGGGTTAGGGTTTAGAATTACGTTTAGGGTTAGTGGTTAGGGTTAGGGTTAGGGTTTAGGATTACGCTTAGGGTTAGGATTAGGGTTAGGGTTTAGGATTACGCTTAGGGTTAGGGCTTAGGGTTAGATTTAGTGTTAGGGTTATGCTTAGGGTTACGATTAGGGTTAGGGTTACGGTTAGGATTAGGGTTAGGGTTTTGGGTTAGGGTTAGGGTTAAGGTTAAGGTTAGGGTAAGTTTAAGGGGTTAGGGTTACAGTTAGGATTAGGGGTTAGGGTTAGTGTTAGGGTTAGGGGTTTTGGTTAGGGTTAGAGTTAACGGTAGGGTTAGGGTTAGGGTTTAGGATTACGCTTAGGGTTAGGATTAGGGTTAGAGTTTAGGATTACACTTAGGGTTAGGGCTTAGGGTTAGGGTTTAGGATTACGCTTAGGGTTAGGATTAGGGTTAGAGTTAGTGTTAGGGTTAAAGTTAGGTTTAGGGTTAGGGTCAGGGTTATGGATAGGAATAGGGTTAGGCTTAGAGTTAAAGTTAGGG
>NW_027288558.1:170000-180000 GCF_037038585.1 Patagioenas fasciata | reverse complement strand
AGGGTTAGGGTTAGGGTTTAGGATTACGCTTAGGGTTAGGATTAGGGTTAGGGTTTAGGATTACGCTTAGGGTTAGGGGTTAGGGTTAGGGTTAGGGTTTAGGATTACGCTTAGGGTTAGGATTAGGGTTAGGGTTTAGGATTACGCTTAGGGTTAGGGCTTAGGGTTAGATTTAGTGTTAGGGTTAGGTTTAGGGTTAGGGCTACGCTTAGGGTTGCGCGTTAGGGTTAGGGTTAGGGGTTAGGGTTAGGGTTAGGGTTTAGGATTACGGTTAGGGTTAGGATTAGGGTTAGGGTTTAGGATTACGCTTAGGGTTAGGGGTTAGGGTTAGGTTTAGGGCTACGCTTAGGGTTGCGCTTAGGGTTAGGGTTAGGGTTAGGGTCAGGATTAGGGTTAGGGTTAGGGTTAAGGTTAGGGTAAGTTTAAGGTGTTAGGGTTACATTTAGGATTAGGGGTTAGGGTTAGGGGTTTTGGTTAGGGTTAAAGTTAACGGTAGGGTTAGGGTTAGGGATTAGGGTTAGGGTCAATTAGGGTTAGGGTTAGGGCTACGCTTAGGGTTGCGCTTTAGGGTTAGGGTTGGGGTTAGGGGTTAGGGTTAGGGTTTAGGATTACGCTTAGGGTTAGGATTAGGGTTACAGTTTAGGATTACGCTTAGGGTTAGGGGTTAGGGTTAGGGTTAGGGCTACGCTTAGGTTTGCGGTTAGGGTTCGGGGTTAGGGTTAGGGTTTAGGATTACGCTTAGGGTTAGGATTAGGGTTAGGGTTTAGGATTACGCTTAGGGTTAGGGCTTAGGGTTAGATTTAGTGTTAGGGTTATGCTTAGGGTTACGATTAGGGTTAGGGTTAGGGGTTAGGGTTAGGATTAGGGTTAGGGTTTTTGGTTAGGCTTAGTGTTAGGGCCATTACGGTTGGGTTAGGGGTTAGGGTTAGGGGTTAGGGTTCGGGTTACGGATAGGAATAGGGTTAGGCTTAGAGTTAGGGGTAGGGGTTAGGGTTAGGGCTAGAGTTAGTCTTACGGGTTAGGGGTTAGGCGTAAGGGTTAGGCGTAAGGGTAGGGTTAGGGCCTTAGGGTTAGGGACTTAGGGTTATGTTTAGGCTTAGTGTTGGGGTTAGGGGTTAGGGTTAGGTGTTAGGTTTAGATTTAGGATTAGTGTTAGGGTTAGGGTTTAGGGTTATGGTTAGGGTTAGGTTTAGGGATGATGTTTAGGGTTTAGGGCATAGGGTTAGTGTTAAGGGTAGAGGTTAGGTTTAGGGTTACTGTTAGGTTAGGGTTAGGGTTAGGGCCGTTAGCGTTAGGGCCATTAGAGTTAGGGTTAGGGCCATTAGGGTTGGGTTAGGGTTAGGCTTAGGGTTAGGGCCATTACGGTTGGGTTAGGGGTTAGGGCCATTAGGGTTGGGTTAGGGCCGTTAGGGTTAGGGTTAGGGCCAGTAGGGTTAGGGTCAGGGTTAGGGTTAGGGTTAGGGTTAGGGTTGGTTGGGGGTTAGGGTTAGGTTAGGGTTAGGGTTAGGGTTAGGGTTTAGAGTTAGGGTTAGGGTTATTGTTAAAGTTAGGTTTAAAGTTAGGGGTTAGGGTCAGGATTAGGGTTAGGGTTAAGGTTAGGGTAAGTTTAAGGGGTTAGGGTTGCAGTTAGGATTAGGGGTTAGGGTTAGTGTTAGGGTTAGGGGTTTTGGTTAGGGTTAGAGTTAACGGTAGGGTTAGGGTTAGGGATTAGAGTTTAGGGTTAGGGTCAATTAGGGTTAGGGTTAGAGTTACGCTTAGGGTTGCGCTTAGGGTTAGGGGTTAGGGTTAGGGTTAGGGTTTAGGGATTAGGGTTAGGGTTAGGGTCAATTAGGATTAGGGTTAGGGTTAGGGTAAGGGATTAGGGTTAGGGTTAGGGTTAGGGTTAGGATTAGGGGTTAGGTTTAGTGTTAGGGTTAGGGGTTTTGGTTAGGGTTAGAGTTAACGGTAGGGTTAGGATTAGGGGTTAGGGTTAGGGATTAGGGTTAGGGTTAGGGTTAGGGTCAATTAGGATTAGGGTTAGGGTTAGGGTTAGGGTTAGGTTTAGGGTTACGCTTAGGGTTGCACCTAGGGTTAGGCTTAGGGTTAGGGGTTAGGGTTAGGGTTAGGGGTTAGGGTTAGGGTTAGGGATTAGGGTTAGGGTTAGGGTCAATTAGGTTTAGGGTTAGGGTTAGGGCTACGCTTAGGGTTGCGCTTAGGGTTAGGGTTAGGGTTAGGCTTAGGGGTTAGGGTTAGGGTTAGGGTTTAGGATTACGCTTAGGGTTAGGGTTTAGGGTTAGGGTTTAGGATTACGCTTAGGGTTAGGGTTAGGGTTTAGGATTACGCTTAGGGTTAGGATTAGGGTTAGGGTTTAGGATTACGCTTAGGGTTAGGGCTTAGGGTTAGATTTAGTGTTAGGGTTATGCTTAGGGTTACGATTAGGATTAGGGTTAGGGGTTAGGGTTAGGGTTAGGGATTAGGGTTAGGGTTACGGTCAATTAGGTTTAGGGTTAGGGTTAGGGCTACGCTTAGGGCTACGCTTAGGGTTGCGGTTAGGGTTAGGGTTAGGGTTAGGGGTTAGGGTTAGGGTTAGGGTTTAGGATTACGCTTAGGGTTAGGATTAGGGTTAGGGTTAGGGTTTAGGATTACGCTTAGGGTTAGGGTTAGGGTTAGGGTTTAGGATTACGCTTAGGGTTAGGGGTTAGGGTTAGGGTTAGGGTTTAGGATTACGCTTAGTGTTAGGATTAGGGTTAGGGTTTAGGATTACGCTTAGGGTTAGGGTTTAGGGTTAGATTTAGTGTTAGGGTTATGCTTAGGGTTACAATTAGGGTTAGAGTTAGGGGTTAGGGTTAGGGTTAGGTTTAGGGGTTAGGGTTAGGGTTAGGGTTTAGGGTTAGGGTTATTGTTAAAGTTAGGTTTAGAGTTAGGGGTTAGGGTCAGGATTAGGGTTAGGGTTACGGTTAGGGTTAGGGTGAGGATTAGGGTTAGGGTTAGGGTTAAGGTTAGGGTAAGTTTAAGGGGTTAGGGTTACAGTTAGGATTAGGGGTTAGGGTTAGTGTTAGGGTTAGGGGTTTTGGTTAGGGTTAGAGTTAACGGTAGGGTTAGGGTTAGGGTTAGGGTTAGGGTTAAGGTTAGGGTAAGTTTAAGGGGTTAGGGTTACAGTTAGGATTAGGAGTTAGGGTTAGTGTTAGGGTTAGGGGTTTTGCTTAGGGTTAGAGTTAACGGTAGGGTTAGGGTTAGGGTTAGGGTTGAGGATTACGCTTAGGGTTAGGATTAGGGTTAGGGTTTAGGATTAGGGTTAGGGTTAGGGTTTAGGATTACGCTTAGGGTTAGGGCTTAGGGTTAGGGTTAGGGCTAGGGCTAGGGTTAGGGTTAGGGCCGTTAGGGTTAGGGTTATGGTTTTGGGTTAGGTTTAGGGTTAGGTTTAGGGCCGTTAGGGTTAGGGCCATTAAAGTTAGGGTTAGGGTTACGATTAGGGGTTTGGTTTAGAGTTAGGGTTAGG
The DNA here is from genome assembly GCF_037038585.1 of Patagioenas fasciata. Lineage (NCBI taxonomy): Eukaryota > Metazoa > Chordata > Aves > Columbiformes > Columbidae > Patagioenas > Patagioenas fasciata. The sequence continues at coordinate 176,522 of NW_027288558.1, read as the reverse complement.
GTTGGGGTTGTTAGGGTTAGGTTTAGGGTTAATGTTAGGGTTAGGGTTTTGGGTTAGGCTTAGGCTTAGGGTTAGGGCCATTACGGTTGGGTTAGGGGTTAGGGGTTAGGGTTAGGGTTACGGATAGGAATAGGGTTAGGCTTAGAGTTAGGGGTAGGGGTTAGGGTTAGGGCTAGAGTTAGGCTTACGGGTTAGGGGTTAGGCGTAAGGGTTAGGCGTAAGGGTAGGGTTAGGGCCTTAGGGTTAGGGCCTTAGGGTTAGGGCCTTAGGGTTATGTTTAGACTTAGTGTTAGGGTTAGGGGTTAGGGTTAGGTGTTAGGTTTAGATTTAGGATTAGTGTTAGGGTTAGGGTTTAGGGTTATGGTTAGGGTTAGGTTTAGGGATGATGTTTAGGGTTTAGGGCATAGGGTTAGTGTTAAGGGTAGAGGTTAGGTTTAGGGTTACTGTTAGGTTAGGTTTAGGGTTAGGGCCGTTAGGGTTAGGGCCATTAGAGTTAGGGTTAGGGTTAGGGTTAGGGTTAGGGCCATTAGAGTTAGGGTTAGGGTTAGGGCCATTAGAGTTAGGGTTAGGACCATTAGGGTTGGGTTAGGGTTAGGCTTAGGGTTAGGGCCATTACGGTTGGGTTACGGATTAGGGCCATTAGGGTTAGGGTTAGGGCCATTAGGGTTAGGGTTAGGGCCGTTAGGGTTAGGGTTAGGGCCATTAGGGTTGCGTTAGGGTTAGGGTTAGGGCCATTAGGGTTAGGGTCAGGGTTAGGGTTAGGGTTAGGGTTAGGGCCATTAGGGTTAGGGTCAGGGTCAGGGTTAGGGTTAGGGTTAGGGCCATTAGGGTTAGGGTCAGAGTTAGGGTTAGGGTTAGGGTTGGTTGGGGGTTAGGGTTGGGTTAGGGTTAGGGTTAGGGTTAGGGTTAGGGTTTAGAGTTAGGGTTAGGGTTATTGGGTTAGGGTTAGGGTTGGGGTTAGGGTTAGGGTTAGGGTTAGGGTTTAGGGTTAGGGTTAGGGTTAGGGTTAAGGTTAGGGTAAGTTTAAGGGTTTAGGGTTACAGTTAGGATTAGGGGTTAGGGTTAGTGTTAGGGTTAGGGGTTTTGGTTAGGGTTAGAGTTAACGGTTAGGGTTAGGGTTAGGGTTAGGGTTAGGGTCAATTAGGGTTAGGGTTACGCTTAGGGTTGCGCTTAGGGTTAGGGGTTAGGGTTAGGGTTAGGGTTAGGGTTAGGGTTAGGGTTTAGGATTACGCTTAGGGTTAGGGTTTAGGGTTAGGGTTAGGGTTTAGGATTACGCTTAGGGTTAGGATTAGGGTTAGGGTTTAGGATTACGCTTAGGGTTAGGGCTTAGGGTTAGATTTAGTGTTAGGGTTAGGGTCAATTAGGGTTAGGACTACGCTTAGGGTTGCGCGTTAGGGTTAGGGTTAGGGGTTAGGGTTAGGGTTAGGTTTAGGGATTAGGGTTAGGGTTAGGGTCAATTAGGATTAGGGTTAGGGTTAGGGTTAGGGTTAGGGATTAGGGTTAGGGATTAGGATTAGGGTTAGGGTTAGGGTTAGGATTAGGGGTTAGGGTTAGTGTTAGGGTTAGGGGTTTTGGTTAGGGTTAGAGTTAACGGTAGGGTTAGGGTTAGGGATTAGGGTTAGGGTTAGGGTCAATTAGGGTTAGGGTTACGCTTAGGGTTGCGCTTAGGGTTAGGGGTTAGGGTTAGGGATTAGGGTTAGGGTTAGGGTCAATTAGGATTAGGGTTAGGGTTAGGGTTAGGGTTAGGGATTAGGGTTAGGGTTAGGGTCAATTAGGTTTAGGGTTAGGGTTAGGGCTATGCTTAGGGTTGCGGTTAGGGTTAGGGTTAGGGGTTAGGGTTAGGGTTAGGGTTTAGGATTACGCTTAGGGTTACGGTTTAGGGTTAGGGTTAGGGTTTAGGATTACGCTTAGGGTTAGGGTTAGGGTTTAGGATTACGCTTAGGGTTAGGATTAGGGTTAGGGTTTAGGATTACGCTTAGGGTTAGGGCTTAGGGTTAGATTTAGTGTTAGGGTTATGCTTAGGGTTACGATTAGGATTAGGGTTAGGGGTTAGGGTTAGGATTAGAGTTAGGATTAGGGTTAGGATTAGGGTTAAGGTTAGGGTTAGGGTTTTGAGTTAGGTTTAGGGTTAGGGTTAGGGATTCGGGTTAGGGTTACGGTCAATTAGGTTTAGGGCTAAGCTTAGGGCTACGCTTAGGGTTGCGCTTAGGGTTGCGCTTAGGGTTAGGGTTAGGGTTAGTGTTAGGGATTAGGGTTAGGATTACGGTCAATTAGGTTTAGGGTTAGGGTTAGGGCTACGCTTAGGGCTACGCTTAGGGTTGCGGTTAGGGTTAGGGTTAGGGGTTAGGGTTAGGGTTAGGGTTTAGGATTACGCTTAGGGTTAGGATTAGGGTTAGGGTTAGGGTTTAGGATTACGCTTAGGGTTAGGATTAGGGTTAGGGTTTAGGATTACGCTTAGGGTTAGGGGTTAGGGTTAGGGTTAGGGTTTAGGATTACGCTTAGTGTTAGGATTAGGGTTAGGGTTTAGGATTACGCTTAGGGTTAGGGCTTAGGGTTAGATTTAGTATTAGGGTTATGCTTAGGGTTACGATTAGGGTTAGGGTTAGGGGTTAGGGTTAGGATTAGGGTTAGGATTAGGGTTAGGATTAGGGTTAAGGTTAGGGTTAGGGTTTAGGATTACGCTTAGGGTTAGGGTTTAGGGTTAGGGTTAGGGTTTCGGATTACGCTTAGGGTTAGGATTAGGGTTAGGGTTTAGGATTACGCTTAGGGTTAGGGCTTAGGGTTAGATTTAGTGTTAGGGTTAGGGCTACGCTTAGGGTTGCGCGTTAGGGTTAGGGTTAGGGGTTAGGGTTAGGGTTTAGGATTATGCTTAGGGTTAGGATTAGGGTTAGGGTTTAGGATTACGCTTAGGGTTAGGGGTTAGGGTTAGGGTTAGGGCTACGCTTAGGGTTGCGCTTAGGGTTAGGGTTAGGGTCAGGATTAGGGTTACAGTTAGGGTTAAGGTTAGGGTAAGTTTAAGGGCTTAGGGTTACAGTTAGGATTAGGGGTTAGGGTTAGGGTTAGGGGTTTTGGTTAGGGTTAGAGTTAACGGTAGGGTTAGGGTTTAGGGTTAGGGATTAGGGTTAGGGTCAATTAGGGTTAGGGTTAGGGTTAGGGCTACGCTTAGGGTTGCGCTTTAGGGTTAGGGTTAGGGTAAGGGTTAGGGGTTAGGGTTAGGGTTAGGGTTTAGGATTACGCTAAGGGTTAGGATTAGGGTTAGGGTTTAGGATTACGCTTAGGGTTAGGGCTTAGGGTTAGATTTCGTGTTAGGGTTATGCTTAGGGTTACGATTAGGGTTAGGGTTAGGGGTTAGGGTTAGGATTAGGGTTAGGGTTTTAAGTTAGGGTTAGGGTTAGGGTCAGGATTAGGGTTAGGGTTAAGGTTAAGGTTAGGGTAAGTTTAAGGGGTTAGGGTTACAGTTAGGATTAGGGGTTAGGGTTAGTGTTAGGGTTAGGGGTTTTGGTTAGGGTTAGAGTTAGGGTTTAGGATTACGCTTAGGGTTAGGATTAGGGTTAGGGTTTAGGATTACGCTTAGGGTTAGGGCTTAGGGTTAGATTTAGTGTTAGGGTTATGCTTAGGGTTACGATTAGGGTTAGGGTTAGGGGTTAGGGTTAGGATTAGGGTTAGGGTTTTGGGTTAGGGTTAGGGTTAGGGTCAGGATTAGGGTTAGGGTTAAGGTTAAGGTTAGGGTAAGTTTAAGGGGTTAGGGTTACAGTTAGGATTAGGGGTTAGGGTTAGTGTTAGGGTTAGGGGTTTTGGTTAGGGTTAGAGTTAACGGTAGGGTTAGGGTTAGGGTTAGGGCTACGCTTAGGGTTAGGGTTAGGGGTTAGGGTTAGGGTTAGGGTTTAGGATTACGCTTAGGGTTAGGATTAGGGTTAGGGTTTAGGATTACGCTTAGGGTTAGGGCTTAGGGTTAGGGTTTAGGATTACGCTTAGGGTTAGGATTAGGGTTAGAGTTAGTGTTAGGGTTAAAGTTAGGTTTAGGGTTAGGGTTAGGGTTGCGGATAGGAATAGGGTTAGGCTTAGAGTTAAAGTTAGGGGTTAGGGTTAGGGCTAGATTTAGGCTTACGGGTTAGGGGCTAGGGTTAGGGCTAGGGTTAGGGTTAGGGTTAGGGCCGTTAGGGTTAGCGTTATGGTTTTGGGTTAGGTTTAGGGTTAGGGTTAGGGCCGTTAGGGTGAGGGCCATTAGAGTTAGGGTTAGGGTTAGGGTTACGATTAGGGTTTTGGTTTAGGGTTAGGGTTAGGGTTGGGGTTGTTAGGGTTATGTTTAGGGTTAATGTTAGGGTTAGGGTTTTGGGTTAGGCTTAGGCTTAGGGTTAGGGCCATTACGGTTGGGTTAGGGGTTAGGGTTAGGGGTTAGGGTTCGGGTTACGGATAGGAATAGGGTTAGGCTTAGAGTTAGGGGTAGGGGTTAGGGTTAGGGCTAGAGTTAGTCTTACGGGTTAGGGGTTAGGCGTAAGGGTTAGGCGTAAGGGTAGGGTTAGGGCCTTAGGGTTAGGGCCTTAGGGTTAGGGCCTTAGGGTTATGTTTAGGCTTAGTGTTAGGGTTAGGGGTTAGGGTTAGGTGTTAGGTTTAGATTTAGGATTAGTGTTAGGGTTAGGGTTTAGGGTTATGGTTAGGGTTAGGTTTAGGGATGATGTTTAGGGTTTAGGGCATAGGGTTAGTGTTAAGGGTAGAGGTTAGGTTTAGGGTTACTGTAAGGTTAGGTTTAGGGTTAGGGCCGTTAGGGTTAGGGTTAGGGCCATTAGAGTTAGGGTTAGGGCCATTAGGGTTGGGTTAGGGTTAGGCTTAGGGTTAGGGCCATTACGGTTGGGTTAGGGGTTAGGGCCATTAGGGTTAGGGTTAGGGCCGTTAGGGTTAGGGTTAGGGCCATTAGGGTTAGGGTCAGGGTTAGGGTTAGGGTTAGGGTTAGGATTAGGGTTGGTTGGGGGTTAGGGTTAGGTTAGAGTTAGGGTTAGGGTTAGGGTTTAGAGTTAGGGTTAGGGTTAGGGCTAGGGTTAGGGTTCGGGTTAGGGTTAGGGTTAAGGTTAGGGTAAGTTTAAGGGGCTAGGGTTACAGTTAGGATTAGGGGTTAGGGTTAGTGTTAGGGTTAGGGGTTTTGGTTAGGGTTAGAGTTAACGGTAGGGTTAGGGTTAGGGATTAGCGTTTAGGGTTAGGGTCAATTAGGGTTAGGGTTAGGGTTACGCTTAGGGTTGCGCTTAGGGTTAGGGGTTAGGGTTAGGGATTAGGGTTAGGGATTAGGGTTAGGGTTAGGGTTAGGGTTAGGATTAGGGGTTAGGGTTAGTGTTAGGGTTAGGGGTTTTGGTTAGGGTTAGAGTTAACGGTAGGGTTAGGGTTAGGGATTAGGGTTAGGGTTAGGGTCAATTAGGATTAGGGTTAGGGTTAGGGTTAGGGTTAGGGCTAGGGTTAGGGATTAGGATTAGGGTTAGGGTTAGGGTTAGGGTTAGGATTAGGGGTTAGGGTTAGTGTTAGGGTTAGGGGTTTTGGTTAGGGTTAGAGTTAACGGTAGGGTTAGGGTTAGGGATTAGGGTTAGGGTTAGGGTCAATTAGGGTTAGGGTTACGCTTAGGGTTAGGGGTTAGGGTTAGGGGTTAGGGTTAGGGTTAGGGTTAGGGATTAGGGTTAGGGTTAGGGTCAATTAGGATTAGGGTTAGGGTTAGGGTTAGGGTTAGGGTTACGCTTAGGGTTGTGCCTAGGGTTAGGCTTAGGGTTAGGGGTTAGGGTTAGGGGTTAGGGTTACGGTTAGGGGTTAGGGTTAGGGTTAGGGTTAGGGATTAGGGTTAGGGTTACGGTCAATTAGGTTTAGGGTTAGGGTTAGGGCTACGCTTAGGGTTACGCTTAGGGTTAGGGTTAGGGTTAGGGGTTAGGGTTAGGGTTAGGGTTTAGGATTACACTTAGGGTTAGGGTTTAGGGTTAGGGTTAGGGTTTAGGATTACGCTTAGGGTTAGGTTTAGGATTACGCTTAGGGTTAGGATTAGGGTTAGGGTTTAGGATTACGCTTAGGGTTAGGGCTTAGGGTTAGATTTAGTGTTAGGGTTATGCTTAGGGTTACGATTAGGATTAGGGTTAGGGGTTAGGGTTAGGGTTAGGGATTAGGGTTAGGGTTACGGTCAATTAGGTTTAGGGTTAGTGTTAGGGCTACGCTTAGGGCTACGCTTAGGGTTGCGGTTAGGGTTAGGGTTAGGGGTTGGTGTTAGGGTTAGGGTTTAGGATTACGCTTAGGGTTAGGATTAGGGTTAGGGTTAGGGTTTAGGATTACGCTTAGGGTTAGGATTAGGGTTAGGGTTTAGGATTACGCTTAGGGTTAGGGCTTAGGGTTAGATTTAGTGTTAGGGTTATGCTTAGGGTTACGATTAGGGTTAGAGTTAGGGGTTAGGTTTAGGGTTAGGGGTTAGGGTTAGGGTTAGGGTTAGGGTTAGGGTTTAGGGTTAGGGTTATTGTTAAAGTTAGGTTTAGAGTTAGGGGTTAGGGTCAGGATTAGGGT
>NW_027288558.1:0-165000 GCF_037038585.1 Patagioenas fasciata | reverse complement strand
CACCCAGCGCAAACCTCGAGAGGCCCCCGTGTACCTGAGGTGTTTGCCTGGGACTGGCAGGTATCAGACCAGACTGATGGAGCCACGTCAGTTTTGTCATTTACATCTAGTGTTCAAGAATTGTGTACTTAATTAGATAAGTTTCAGGAGTATGGGTAAAGAGGCAGGTGTGTGAAGAAGTGATAGAAGAATTTTCCAGTTTATATCATAGAATCATAGAAACGTTTCAGTTGGAAGAGACTCTCAGAACCAGTGAGTCCAAACATAACCTTACTTTATCCCTAAACCATGTCCCTGAGAACCTCATCAAAACTCCTTTTAAACCCCTGCAGGCATGGCGACTCCACCACTGCCCTGGGCAGCCTGTTCTAATGCCTGAAAACCCTTTTTGTGGATTATTTTTTCCTAAAATCCAATCTGAACCTCCTCTGGCACAATTTGGGACCATTTCCTCTTCTCCGATCACTTGCTACTTGGGAGAAGAGAACAACATCTCCCATGCCCCATCCTCTTTTCAGGCACTGCAGAGAACGAGAAGGTCTCCCCTCAGTTCCTGTTCTCCAGGCTGAACAGCCCCAGTTCCGTCAACTGCTCCTCATCACACTTGTGTTCCAGACCCTCAGCAGCTTCATCACCTCCTCTGCACTCTCTCTAGTGCCTCACTGTTCTTCTTATGATGAGGGGCCCAAAACTGAACACAGGAGTCAAGGTGCGGCCCCACCAGTTCCAAGTACAGTGGCACAATCACTTCCCTCATCCCACTGGCAACACTATTCCTGATACAAGCCAGGATGCCGGTGGCCTTTTTGGCCACCTCGGCACACACTGGCTCATGTTCAGCCTCTGTTGATCAACACCCCCAGGTCTTTTTCCAACAGCAGCTTTCCAGCCGCTCTTGCCCAAGCCTGTAGTGTTGCAGGAAGTTGTTACGACCTATGTGCCTGACCCAGCACTTGGCCTCGTTGAACCTCAGACAACTGGCCTCAGTCAGCCAAGATCCCTCTGTATGGCCTTCCAACCCTCCAGCAGATCAACACTCCCACCCAATTTGGTGTCATCTGCAAACTTAATGAGGGTGCACTCAATCCCCTCATCCAGATGATTGACAAAGAGATTAAACAGAACTGGTACCAATACTGAGCCTTGGGGACACCACTTGTGACCGGTCATCAACTGGATTTGGCTCTGTTCACCACAACTCTTCGGCCCAGCCCTCCATCCAGTTCTTTACCCATCCCAGATACACCATCCAGGCCACGAGCTGCAGTTTCTCCAGGAGATGCTGTGGGATACGGTGTCAAAGGTTTTACTGAAGTCTAACGACACAACATCCACAGCCTTTCCCTCATCTACTGGGGGTGTCACCTTATCATAGAAGGAGATCAGGTTTGTCCAGAGTACCTGCCTTTCATAACCCCTTGTTGGCTGGGCCTGATCACATGATCCTCTGGTATGTACTGCCTGATGTTACTCAAGATCACCTGCTCCATGACCTTTCCCTGCATCGAGGGCAGACTGACAGGTCTGTAGTTCCCCAGATTCTCCTTCCAGCCCTTCTTGTAGATGGGTGTCACATCTGCCAACTTCCAGTCAACTGGCATCTCCCTAATTAGCCAGGACCACAGCTAAATAAGGGGAAGTGGCTCAGTGATCGCCTCCGCCAGCTCCTCAGCACCCTTGGGTGCATCCCATGTGACCCCATAGACTTGTGGGTATCCAAGTGGTGTAGCAGGTTGCCAACCATTTCCTCTTGGATTATTTGGGCTTCATTCTGCTTCCTATCCCTGTCTTCTGGCTTGGGGTGGTGGGTACCTGGAGCACAATTGTTCTGACTTAGAGACTGAGGCAAAAAGGTATGTAATATCTCAGCCTTTCCCTTATCTTCTGTCACTATCTTTCCCTCTGCATCCATCGGGGACTGGACATCCTTTTTAGCCCTCCTGTTGTTGCTGATACATTTATAGAAACATTTCTTGTTGTCTTTAACAGCAGTAACCAGGCCTGACTCTAGTTGGGCTTTGGCCCTTCTAGTTTCTCCCTGCATAACTTCATGGCATTCTTGTATTCCTCTTGAGTAGCCTGACACTTCTTCCAAAGATAATAAATTCTGATTTTATTCCTATGTTTCAGCCCCAGCTCTCTACTCAGACAGGCCGGCCTTCCTCCCCGCCAGTTCACCTTCTGGCACATGGGGACAGCTGCTCCTGCTCCTCTGAGATCACCTTCCTGAAGACAGACCAGCCTTCCTGGACTGCGTTGTCCTTCAGAACTGCCTCCCGAGGGTCTCTGCCAACCAACCTTCTGAACAGGTCAATGTCTGCCCTTCAGAAATCCAAAGTAGCAGTTCTGCTGACCATCCTCCTCAAATTCAACTCCTGTCCCTTCACAGGACACCATACAGTTCACACCGTGTGTCTGAGGACGTTGTCCAGTCTCCTCTTGAACACTGTCAGGCTTGGACTGTGACCCCTCCCTGGGGATCCTGTTCAGTGTCCAGCACCTCTGGGTGAAGAACCTCTTCATCATGTCTGAACCCTGGCACATCTTCCTTCTATTCCCTTGGCTTCTGTCATTGGTCACCAAAGACAAGAGATCAGTACCTTCTCTCCCTTCTCACTTTGCCTTGTTGAAGCTCATACAATTGGACTCAGTCAACCAAGATCCCTCAGCATCTGCAAACTTAATGAGGATGCACTCAGTGCCCTCATCCAGATCATTGATAAAGAGATTAAACAAAACTGGCCCCAATACTGAGCCCTGGGGACACCACTCGTGACCAGCCACCAATCAGATTTGGCTGTATTCACCAAAACTCTTTGGGCCTGGCCCTCCAGCCAGTTCTTTACCCATCGCAGATACACCATCCAGGCCATGAGCTGCACCTTCTCCAGGAGATGCTGTGGGATACGGTGTCAAAGGCTTTACTGCAGTCTAAGGACACAACACCCACAGCCTGTGTGGCAGATTCACTCCCCACCACAGACTTTCCCTCATCTGCTCAGCCGGTCACCTTGTCATAGAAGGAGATCAGGCTGGTCAAGCAGGACCTGCCTTTCACAAAACCATGCTGATTGGGCCCGATTGCTCGTCTGGTATGGGTGACCTCACAGTCCTTTCCCAGCCATGTTCCTGCTGTTGGCCTATCCCCTGCAGAGGCAGAAGTGACCTCACAGTCCCCTCCACAGCCATTGGCTTCCTACTGGACTATGATTTCCTGACACACAAGTGACCACATGGCATTGTACCCAGCCATCACCCTGCTTGTGGTCCGGTGTGTGAGCAGATCAAACTTAGCTGCTTTCATCAAATTTATCCAATAGATTTCCTATCAAGGGTTTGAGTGGAGAAACGTTCCTCAGAGGAGCTGCTATATTTACTCTGGGGCATTTTATATCTCACTTGAAACAGCTCTCCAAGGAAAATATTCATGGAATCCTACGATAACACAGGTTGGAAGAGACCCCTGAACACCATCTCTGTCCCACTGACCTTTATGGCACCCCAAGGAACAGCTGACAGCATCAGTGCTCACTTGGGCTCATCTCACGACATGCACACAATGGACATGCACATGATGTGTATGGTTACATCTCATCTGTACAATGACACATGGACTTTTGACCTTGTATTTCATAGAATCATAGAATCTCTTGAGTTGGAAGGGGCGCACGAGGATCATCGACTCCAACTCCTGTCCCTGCACAGGACACCCCACAGGTCACACCGTGTGTCTGAGGACCTTGTCCAGTCTCTGCTTGATCACTGTCAGGTTGGGGCCCTGACTCCTCCCTGGGAAACTGTTCAGTGTCCAGCACCTCTGCAAACATGGAAACATGGACTTCTGACCTATTCATTCAGTGTAATTCCATGGAGGGACAAAGAACTCTGAGCTGGGGTGAGAGGCCAGTGCTGGAAATAATGGTTGTGAGGGTCCAGCCCATGACGATTGCCCTGGGTGTCCAGTGCACAGGGGCACAGCCCAGCCCCTGCTCTGCTGGTCCTGCAGGTCTCTGGCAGGAGGGCTGGCTGTGAGAGGACACTGCTGTGTGCCAGCCTGCACACACACACTGTTCAGCTGTGCCCTGGGGTTTGCATCTGTGGCCACTTTTGTGGGCATGTTCTTGAGAGAAGGTTTATAAGAAGACCTAAACCTTGAAGCCCTGCCCCGAGGAGATCACCTTTCTATCTGGAAAGGCTGTTGTGAGCCCAGCTCTGTCACAGCAGTGTCCATTGCCTGTCCCTGCCTGCGCTCACAGCACTGACACACAGCAGGATGGGGACCAAGCTGCCAGAGCACTCAGGCCTTGCACCAACACAAGGGATGAGAAGGAGAGTGTGGGAGTGGAACCAGAACAGCTCTGGGAGACCAAGCACTGGTGCTCTGTGGCAGTGCTGCCATGCTGGACTCTCTTCCCTTCTACCCATGCACACAGGAACTGTCCCTGCAGCTCCAAAATAGCCCTGCAGGAGGGACAGAGTGAAAAACAAGTCACTATACGAACCTTTATTTTGTTTAAACAAAAGGAGAGCACGGCTCCTCATTTATACAGCCAGTGGTTATAAAAGAAAAGCAGACAGAGAATTGGAAAGGGGATGAAAACATTATAACAATAAAAAACCAACACACCAAAACAGAAAATCCAGATGACAGGCTAAGCCTGTAATAAGTTACTTTAAAACTCCTATGCAGAAGCAGAGGGGCAGTTTATTACTCCAGAAAACACTTATATATGATTTTGCACAGGGCATCCTTGAGCTCCTGGTTCCTCATGCTGTAGATGAGGGGGTTCACTGCTGGAGGTAACACTGAGTACAGAACAGACACCACCAGGTCCGTGGATGTGGAGGAGAAAGAGGGGGGCTTCAGGTGAGCAAATATGCCAGTGCTGACAAACAGGGAGACCACGGCCAGGTGAGGGAGGCAGGTGGAAAAGGCTTTGTGCCGCCCCTGCTCAGAGGGGATCCTCAGCACGGCCCTGAAGATCTGCACGTAGGACACCATGATGAAAATGAAGCACATAAAAGCTAAACAGCAACTGACCACAAGAATCCCAAGTTCCCTGAGGTAGGTGTCTGAGCAGGAGAGCTTGAGGATGTGGGGGATTTCACAGAAGAACTGGTCCAGGGCATTGCCCTTGCACAGGGGCAGTGAAAATGTATTGGCCGTGTGCAGCAGAGCATAGAGAAACCCAGTGGCCCAGGCAGCTGCTGCCATGTGGACACAAGCTCTGCTGCCCAGGAGGGTCCCGTAGTGCAGGGGTTTGCAGATGGCAACGTAGTGGTCGTAGGACATGATGGTGAGAAGAAAATACTCTGCTGTAGCACAGAAAAAGAAAAAAAAGATCTGGGCAGCACATCCTGTGTATGAGATGGCCCTGGTGTCCCACAGAGAGTTGGCCATGGACTTTTCTCTGTTCTCCCTTTCATAACAATTCCGGGTTTAGTTTCCTCCCATTTCTGATCATTTCCCTGCTGCCTTGAGATTCTCCCCCTGGGAGGTGTTTCCCTGTCCATGTCTCTTCCATGTCAGTGCTCACAGACCCCATCCCACCCTCTGTGCCCTCCCCCTGGCCCTACAGATCCTGCCTGTTCACAGGGCACTGCCTGGGGGCATCTTCCTGTTTGCAGGTTGGAAAACAGGACAGGTCAGACTAAGGCTGACGGGTCCAGCCAATGGTGGAGATGAAGCCCAGGTCGAGGAGGGCGAGGTTGAGCAGGAAGAAGTACATGGGGGTGTGGAGGTGCTGGTCCCAGGCTATGGTGGTGATGATGAGGCTGTTGCCCAGGAGGGCAGCCAGGTAGATGCCCAGGAAGAGCCGGAAGTGCAAGAGCTGCAGCTCCCGTGTGTCTGTGAACCGCAGGAGCAGGAACTGGGTGATGGAGCTGCTATTGGACATCTGCAGCCTCTGGGCATAGGACACTGACAAGTTAGGGGAGATTTCTCTGAGCAAAGTCAAAGCCATTTCTCACACACCCTCCCCTGCTCCACGCTCCCTTGTCCTTTCCCAGACCTTCCTCCAGCTCCGTGTCTGAGCCCTGGGTGGTGCTGGCTGGAGGTGCCGTGAGGAGCAGGGCCTGTGCCCGCTGGCTGCCGAGGAGTCAGCCCTGCTCTGCAGCAGGGGGCATGGGAACAGGGGGTAGGGGACAGTCCTGGGGATCAGCTTTGTCGGATGGAACCAAAACAAGTCTCATCCTTTCCTAAAAAGCATTTTCTTGGTTGCAGCATCTCTGCACTTCTCTGAGGGGCTTTCAGATAACACACAGATGCTGTAGGACAGGTTTCCATCCTGGATGGAACCTCACTTCTTGGAAGGAAACCTCAGTGAAACAGACAAGGGTCCTAATGATGGCATTTGGTTCAGGGAGACTCAGCTCATTCCCAGCCCCACAGCCTGCATTGCCCACAGCCCCACAGGGCAGAGCAAAGCTGGGACACGTGTTCCCATAGACACACCTGCAGGAAAGGACCCACATGATCAGGCTGTGACTCTGCAGCTGAAACTGCCATCCCCAGAGAGCCTGACAGCAAGAACAAGATCCCAACAGCAGTGACCCAGAGCAGGGGAGCAAGAAGGAAAATGTGCTGAGGGTGGGTGTGAGAGAGGCCAGGGCAGAGGCAGCTGGGCACTCAGACAGCATCACCCTTCCCCAGCTGTGCAGCCACCTCCCAGCCACCAACATTGCCGGGCAGCTGCTCTCAGCCCCTGTGCTCTGCAGAGGAACTGGAGCTCTGGCTGCACAGGAGCTGCTTCATGCCTTGGAGCCCCCGGCCCTGAGGGCAGAGGCTTTGCTGGGTGGGACAGGAGGCCAGGGGGCTGCTCACAGAAGGGATCTGCACTGCAGGGGATCACAGGGACTTTTCTCTGTTCTCCCTCCCATAACAATTCCGGGTTTAGTTTCCTCTCACTTCTGATCATTTCCCTGGTGCCTGGAGATTCTCCCCCTGGGAGGTGTTTCCCTGTCCATGTCTCTTCCCTGTCAGTGCTCACAGACCCCATCCCACCCTCTGTGCCCTCCCCCTGGCCCTACAGATCCTGCCTGTTCACAGGGCACTGCCTGGGGGCATCTTCCTGTTTGCAGGTTGTAAAACAGGACAGGTCAGACTGAGACTGACGGGTCCAGCCAAGGTGATGCAGGTGCTGTGCACAGGCAGAGGGGTGGTGAAGGGATGTTATGAGCCTTCTGGCAGATGTGCTGATCCCTCAGAGTTGCAGTTCAGGAGTCTCAGTGACTTGTTTAAGCATGAGAGCTCGTTTTCATTTTATCCTTTCCCGCACCTCCCACCCCTTGGGATAGGAAACTGAAAAGACAGGCTCAGGAAAGCTCCTTATCTGTCAGGTAATCCTTGCATTGATCTTCTCCTTGGGGCGTCCCCTTGGAAGAGTCCTGCAGGACATCTGGAGCTGTGAGCATTGCTGACCCACACAGTACCCTCTCAACAGCAGAAGCACCTTTCCGACCCTTATGGGGGATGCTCCTTTCCCCTGAAGCTTCTCCCTGCAGCACTGTGGGGATCTCCCCGGTCAGGCTGAGCGCTGACCCTGGCAGGCGGCAGAGTCCCTGCCCCAGCACAGCCCTGGGGTGCAGGGACCCTGCTCTGCAGGACAGCCCTGGGCACCCCTGGGTGCTCACCCGGCTTCACAGCTGTTCAGCATTGCCTGACAAGATCCCCTCCTTACAGATCCCACCAGCTGTGCCTGTGCCAGTTTTAGGAGATGCCTCCATTAGCTACAGCTGCATTGCCCTGCATGCAGAGACTTATCATGGCATGGGCTGCAAAGGCTTCTCCTCCAGTGAGCTCTCAGTCATCCTCCCAATCCTGACCACCTTTCATCTCTCTCTGCCTTGCTCGTCTCCCTGAGATCCCCAGGCAGAGCCCTCAGCCCTGCTGCGCTGTGCAGAGGAGCTGCTCCTGGGCAGAGCTGTCTCTCTGCAGCGCTGCCGCTTGCCAGGAGCTCCCTCTGTCCCAGGAGCCCAGCCCAGCTCAGCAGCACAGGAGCAGCCCAAGGCACTTTAATGACCCCCCTGGTGGGTTTGGTGCTGTGCCCATTGACCTCAGACCCTGAGGTGGAGTTGATGCAACTTCTCAAGAAGTGAAAGTCAGAATCAAACTCCAAAGTTTCTTGCAATGTTATTGGGTCCCACTGAGGGGCACAACTGAGAAACCATCCACAGAGTCGGGTTAAAACAGAAAAATGGAGGCAGAGATGACAGATCAGGAAAAGCAAAGTAAATGTCTCTCTGATGCTGAGTAAACCTGGATGTGTTTCATTAACCAAAGGGCCAAGCCCTGACCCCCAGCCCTGGGAAGGCAGATCCTGTCCCTCCCATGTTGCCCAGGGTCCTTCCTGGACAGTGTGATGTGGGGCTGTGCAAGGCCAAGGGCAGGACTATGGTCCCACACCTCCCAGGGTCCGGGCTGGGGACAAAGAGGCCATGAGGCCCCTGTGCTGGAAGGACAAGGTGTCTCCTCACAGGCATCAGAGGTGCAGACAACAGCCATAGCCAAGGGGAGAAGGAGCTCATGTCTGGTGGGGGCTTTCAGCCTCTTTACATCCCTTGATCATCTCCACCACAGCCTGTCCTGTGCTGTGGCATCCCCTGCACCTCTTTCCCTGCAGGCTGCAGACATCCCCCCTGCTGCCCCACCTTGCTCTTGTCTGAGCATCTTCCTTCCTTTCCTGAGCTCTCTCCATCCTCCCCAGCCGTTCCTTGAAGCACAAAGCCTTGGGCTGATGCAGACTCCCTCTGCTGACCTGCTCCACCACAGCACTGCCCTTCCAGTCACCTTCCTTGCTGCTCATGTCCAGCCTGGACCTCCCCAGCTGCACTTTGGGCCATTATTTCTTTCTCATGCTCTTTCCCACTATGCAGAAAACCTCCACCACCTCTGAAACCACCCTTCAAGCACTCTCAGGCTACTCCTGCACTGCTGCAGCCTCCCCAGCCCTGCTGGGCCAAAGCAGCCCAGGTCCCTCAGCATCGCACACCGTGTGCACAAGGTTCTGAACCTGCCTTAGCAGAGCCCTGCACTCTCCAGTTCCTCCCTGCTTCTCCAAACTGGGAAGCCGCACACTGGCACACCCCCATGTGTGTGGGGTCACAGCAGTGCTGAACCGAATGGGATGAGAACTCCAGGTGTCTGGGTCCCCACGCTCCTCCTCATGCAGCCCCGTGTGCAGCTGCCTTGTTCATGGTGAGCATGCACCACGGGCTGGTGTGGGGACCTTGGAGTGCCCAGGCCCTTCTCCTCAGGGTCACTGCTCAGCGTGTCAGGTCCTGCTCTGTCCTGATGGATGGGGTTATTGTCCCACCCTAATACAGAACTGGTCACTTCATCTTGTCAATATTCAGAGTTTTCTGATGGGTAAATACCAGATGCGAGGAGCTCTGCCTGGGGACAGACAATGTCAGCTGAAGGTTGAGGAGTCAGCATGAGAGGGCAGAACAACATGGGCAGTGTTGTGGTGACTGGACATCAGCTACAGGATCCCTGATCAGGAAGAGGAATTAGATGAGGCCTCCTTCAGAGAAACAAAAGAAGCCTCATGTTTCCAGGGCCATGTCCTTGTGGCAGACCTGAGATATCCCAATATCTGCAAGGAACCAGCCATCCAGGAGGGTTTGGAGCTCATTGACAACATCTTCCTGACACGGGTGACTGAGGAGTCAGTGAGGTGAGGTGCCCTGTGGGACTTCACACTTACAAACCACAAAGAGGTGCTTCGACCAGACCCTCTTTGTTAGTGAGGATGAGATCCAGCAGTGCACCTCTCCTGGTCGGCTCCTCCACCATCTGCATGAGGAAGTTATCATCAAGGCACTGGAGGAACCTCCTGGACTGTGGCTGGCTGGCTGAATGGTCCTTCCAGCAAACATCAGGGAAGCTAAAATCACCCACAACAACCAGGGCCTGTGACTGTGAGGCCACTCTCAGCTGCGCATAGAAGGCCTCATCAACTTCCTCAGCCTGATCTGGTGGCCTGTAATAGACACCTACAACAGTATCACCCCTGCCAGCCTGTCCCTTGATCCTGACCCATACACTCTCAACTCTTTCCTCATCCGCTCCTGGGCAGAATTTAGTACATTGCAGTTGCTCTCTCACATAGAGAGCAGCTCCACCACCACTCCTGGTTGACCTGTGTTTCCTGCTGGCAGAATGTCTCACAGCCCCCACTGAGGAGGGCAGGGGGTTGGGAGATGGGAGCACGTTTCAGTTTCCAGATCCCAGGACAGAGCCCAAACCATCCTGCCCTTGAAATCCAATTCCTTGAGCTGCACAGCTGGTGGGCTTCTGTGGATAATCATGTTAAAAAGCATCCTTCAAGTGTTTGTGTAATACGTCTAGGAATGTCAGTTTTTAAAGAAAAATAAAAGTTTAACAGGCTAATATTTAAATATCTGTAAAATAGTACTCTGTATCCGTGATAGCCCCTCTGGCAATGACAATTAAATAGATATTTGCACTATAAGGCATGATACCCCACCCACAAGCACACATCTAAGTGGTTCAGATGAAGGGTGGTCTGGCAAACGTCACCCTTTGTGTCCCCAGGTGCACGGACACTGCTCATGTGCCTCTGCAGAGAGTGGCAGGAGCTGGATCCCCTTCTCGGGACAGACTTCTTCCAGGAGAGACACAGACACAGGGGGAACTCATCAGGGCTTTACTGCATTTCACTTGGCATCAGTTTTGACACATTGGGTGCTGTCCTGTGACTGCCCTTTCTGCACAAATGATCATACAAAGACAACCATTTAGTAAGACATGGCCATAAAGGGGCTGTTATGGACAAGAAAGCTCACCATAAACTCTGGAGAGAGCGAGGAAGTTTATAATAAGCACCAGGAAGAACAGAGAAGCTTAAGGCCTCTTCTGAAGAGCGGGAGGCCTGAGCAGCCGTGATTGGCCATGTGTAGGTGTGGGAGAGGGTCAGGGCATGTCAGGGAGAAGCAATGAGATGGCTGATGGCTTCAGTGAACCCTTCCAGCCATGTCTGAACCCAGAAATGGAAAGCAGTAGATGTCTGCAGGTGGAGGAGGAACAGGAGGAAGAATTTCCTGGGAATATGGAAGGAAGAAAGGCCTCTCTTGGGCTAATCATGTATGGCAGTGTCATTTCCATCCTGTGGGCATGGCTGTGCCTGGGAGATGGGGAATGGCTGCTGCTGGGGTGTTTGTGCTCAGTCATGGTCCATGAGCTGACCCTGCTCTGCTCCTCTCACACTGCCCACACTTGGATGGTCCTCAGGAATCATCCATGAGCCTGGTGGATCCATGAACCTCCTGGAGTGATGGGTATGGATCCAAATAGAGGATTCAAGCAAGTTTGGGACTGGGACATTGAGGTGATTGGTGACCATTGCCAGGTGTATGAAAGAAGCTGGGTGAGTTGTGAAGAACTCACAGGCATTTGCAGCTCCACAGAAAACCAGAGCCTTGCAGTTAAAGCGACAGCACTTGACATAAAACCCACCCCCAAAGCATGAAACACTCACAGTGACCACAGGAGAAGCCTTGTAAAACATTTGAGAAAAATCTACCAGGTCCCAGGGGTCAGGGCTCACCCATTGTGATGATGAACAAGCATCAAGGGCTGACATGGCATCAGAGCCACCTCCCCATGGCCCTCACCACCTTTAACCAGTGTCTCCAAGTCTTTCCTTCACCGGCCCTCACGGACAGGGACCTGCACTGGTTGTTTCCTTCACAGCTGTGTCAGTGATAGCCCTTCATGGGGTCCCACACACCCTCAGAAACTTGGGGTTTGCTTCTGCCTTTCACTTCATTAGAGGTTTGTTCGTTGTTTCAGCATCTGCAGTTCAGGATCATGGCAGCAGAGGGCTCATTAACATCTGAAATGCTCTTACAAGGCAAGGCTCTGTGCATCTTTTTCCTAAAGGCTTCAAGTCTGTTGTTGATGATTAGGGAGATTTCAGAAATAGTAAAACAGAGAGCATTTCCATAATAAATAGCAATAAAGCTAAATTTCTTCTATTTCCTTCCATGCTCAGTTTTCATTTTCTGTAATGGTGTCTGAGTATCTGAGTTGCCTCAGGTCACCCTGACTTGAGCCCCATCCATTGCTGGGTTTTCTCCAGACTCCTGAGTTTAGGAATGAACTCCCAGGAGACCTTGCTGGCGAAGATGGGGGCAAAGAAGCTATGAAGAACCTCAGTCCTGTCTGATTGTACTCTTACAAAGTTGAGCAGGAGGCCCACGTCTCTTATTTTAAGGAAACTGTGTAAGCTCGTCTTGCTGCCTTCATTCTCCCCTGCAGCTATGAAGTTCAGATCAGCTTTGGCATCATCTTTACATCGATGGACAAGGTTTCTGAATTCCTCCTCTGCAGCTTCCCCTGCTTCCACCTCCTGTGTGCTGCCTTTTTGTCCTGGAGCTCCATCAGTTCAGATGAGCAGCCTCACAAGATAAATGCTTCTTTTCATGGGTTCTCAAATAAATCATTCTTGTGCTTGGAGCAGCCTGTCCTGTAAGGCTGCTCTTGTTTCCTGAGCTTCTTCACCTTTCAGGCCTGCTTCCACGTAACCACCTCATCTGCCATCCTCCAGTACGTCAAAGTCTTCTCTGCAGCCCACCAGCCTGTGCTCTGCTGCTGGCCTTCCTCCCTCCCCTCTGGTGCCTGGGACTCCACTGTTTCCTGGTCACAACAGCCAAGGTGGACACTGACGTTCACATCCCTCACCAGCTCTTCCTTCTTGATCAGGAATAGATCCAGGTGAACATCACCCCTATTGGCCCACCAGGCAGACATGTTAAGAAGTCGGCCCAAGATCACCTCCTGGCCAGTGAGTGTCAGGGTAATTACAGTTCTCCATAGGAACCTGCTCATTGACTGGAGACATCTTAAGGTTACTGACAGAAGATCTTTTCCATTTCTTCTCCACGGTCAAGTAATTTGTAACATCCAACTGGATGTACATGGCTAAGTCTTGGAACTGGGGGTGAGAGTGGCTGGGCACCTCACCTCACTGACTCCTGAGTCACCCATGTCAGGAAGACGTTGTCAATGAGCTCCAAAACCCTCCTTGTCCCCAGCCAGGAACCTGGGAGCTGTGGGACCATAGTCCTGCCCTTGGCCTTGCACAGCCCCACATCACACTGTCCAGGAAGGGCCCTGGGCAACGTGTGAGGGACAGGATCTGCCTTCCCAGGGCTGGTGGTCAGGGCTTGACCTTTGGTTAATGAAACACATCCAGGTTTACTCAGCATCAGAGAGACCTTTACTTTGCTTTTCCTGAACTGTCATCACTGCCTCCGGTTTTCTACTCTAACCAGATCCTGGAGACCGTTGCTCAGTAGTGTCCCTCAGTGAGACCCATTAACAATACCAGAAACTATGGAGTTTGAATCTGACTTTGATTTCTTGAGAAGTTTCTTCTTCTTCCCCTCAAGGTCTGATGTTCATGGACTCTGCACCAAAGCCACCAGAGGGGTCATTAAAGCGCCTTGGGCTGCTCCTGTGCTGCTGAGCTGGGCTGGGCTCCTGGGACAGAGGGAGCTCCTGGCAAGCGGCAGCGCTGCAGAGAGACAGCTCTGCCCAGGAGCAGCTCCTCTGCACAGCGCAGCAGGGCTGAGGGCTCTGCCTGGGGATCTCAGGGAGACGAGCAAGGCAGAGAGAGATTAAAGGTGGTCAGGACTGGGAGGATGACTGAGAGCTCACTGGAGGAGAAACCTTTGCAGCCCTTGCCATGGTAAGTCTCTGGGTGCAGGGCAATGCAGCTGTAGCTAATGGAGGCATCTCCTAAAACTGGCACAGGCACAGCTTGTGGGATCTGTAAGGTGGGGGATCTTGCACCTCAATTTTGAACAGCTGTGAAGCCCGGTGAGCCCCCAGGGGTGCCCAGGGCTGTCCTACATAGCAGGGTCCCTGCTCCCCAGGGCTGTGCCAGGGCAGGGACTCTGCCGCCTGCCAGGGTCAGCGCTCAGCCTGCCCGGGGAGATCCCATGGCAGCAGCTGTGGGTGGAAGGAGCGACCCCCGGCAGGGCAGGCAGGGAACTTGTGGGCTTGAAGGGTGCTGTGTGGGTCAGGGCTGCTCAGAGCTCCAGATCAACTCCACAGACATGGCAGAGGGTCCTTCTGAACAACGACATCAAGACAGGAACAGCTGCAAGGGAAGGAGTCTGTGCTTTCAGTTTTCCACTCTTGGTTGTCTGGTGTGCAGTGGAAGATGGGGATTTATTTCTCTCTTTGGAGAAGACACTGAGACCCCAGTTCTCGTTAGGACTTGTCTGAGCTGCTCCTGAGCCCCTGCACACACAGAGCTGCCCCTGGGCAGTGCCAGGAGGTGTGAGCAGGACAGAGCTGAGCACACAGCGGGTGGGACGGGGTCTGTGACACTGACAGGGAGCAGACCCAGGGACAGAGACACAGCTGCAGGCAGCACAGCCATGGGGAGGAAGAGTTAACTGCTACCAGAAATGCTGGGGACAGGATTTAGGAACCTCTCTCACATCCCCTGCAGTGCAGACACATTTCCCAGTGCAACCCCTGGTCTCCTCTCCTCTCCATCAGAGCCTCTGCCCCGAAGCAATGGGGTCCAGGTCACGAGTCTCCACTTCAGCAGCTGGACCTCCAGGGGAAGGGTTCCTGGAACGTGAAACACAAAAAAGGTGCTAAAAGTACTTGCTCTACAGTGTCATTTCATGAGTGGCAGCAGCACAGTCGGGTAAGGAGAAGGTTCCACAGCATGCCTGTCTGCCTTTCTGTCCTTGCTTTATTTCTCAGAAGCACTACAGTGTTCTTTCCTGTTTCTCCACCTGTTCCTGGAGCTCTTGCTCTCTGGGGTTGGGGTGGGAGTGTGGTTCAGTTTTTGTTCCTGACACCTATTCAGTGGATATTGTCCCAGAGCTGTGTTCATGGAAACTGCATTCCCAAGCTGCATTTTAAACTGTGATGAGCTGTTTTTCTCACTTGGTAGAAAGAGAGAATGAACGGAAACGTCCCTCCGTCAGGGAGGGGGTTTTCCATGAGAAACAGTCTGTTCATTTTCCTCAGAGAAGTCTCCCCTAACTTGTCACTGGCTTTTCCTCCTTGCACAGGTCCTCATGCCCATAGACAGCAAATGTCCAACAGCAGCTCCTTCACCCAGTTCCTCCTCCTGCCGTTCACAGACACACGGGAGCTGCAGCTCTTGCACTTCTGGCTCTTCCTGGGCATCTACCTGGCTGCCCTCCTGGGCAACGGCCTCATCATCACCACCATAGCCTGGGACCAGCACCTCCAGACCCCCATGTACTTCTTCCTGCTCAACCTCGCCCTCCTTGACCTGGGCTTCATCTCCACCACTGTCCCCAAATCCATGGCCAATTCCCTCTGGGACACCAGGACCATCTCCTTTTTAGGATGTGCTGCACAGCTCTTTTCATTTGTGTTCCTGATAATAGCAGAGTACTCTATGCTCACCATCATGTCCTATGACCGCTACGTTGCCATCTGCAAACCCCTGCACTACGGGACCCTCCTGGGCAGCAGAGCTTGTGTCCACATGGCAGCAGCTGCCTGGGCCACTGGGTTTCTCAATGCTCTGCTGCACACGGCCAATACATTTTCACTGCCCCTGTGCAAGGGCAATGCCCTGGGCCAGTTCTTCTGTGAAATCCCCCAGATCCTCAAGCTCTCCTGCTCACACTCCTACCTCAGGGAAATTTGGCTTCTCATGTTTTGTGCTTCTTTTTTTGTGGGATGTTTTGTGTTCATTGTGGTGTCCTATGTGCAGATCTTCAGAGCTGTGCTGAGGATCCCTTCTGAGCAGGGACGGCACAAAGCCTTTTCCACCTGCCTCCCTCACCTGGCTGTCATCTCTCTGTTTGCCAGCACTGGCATTTTTGCCTATCTGAAGCCCCCCTCCATCTCTTCCCAATCCTTGGACCTGGTGGTGTCTGTTCTGTACTCGCTGATACCTCCAGCAGTGAACCCCCTCATCTACAGCATGAGGAACAAGGAACTCCAGGGTTCCGTGTGGAAACTGATAACTGGATGTTTTCAATAACAAACAGCAACAAACTCTCATTTTCTCCATAGCAGTTATAGTTTAACTCACTGCAGGCTCAGCCATTCTTGTTCTCTTGTTGTTCTTGTCATGTTTTGTGATAATGTTGTCATCCCTTTCCTAATTCACTGTCTACCTTTTTTTCTGACCAATTTTTATGTAAATGAGAAGCCATTTTGCCTGTGTTTAAAAAATAAATAAAGGGAACTACAGTGTTCTGTCTAGGTTTGTTTTTCTCCTGAGATCTTCTTTGAAGTCCTTTTTGGAGACACAGGGAGTTTCTGTTTGCATTGGTGGAGGGGAACAGAGTCCAGCCTGGCAGCCCTGCCAGGGAGCACCAGCGCTTGGTCTTCCAGAGCTGTTCTGGTTCCACTCCCACACTCTACTTCTCATCCCTTGTGTTGGTGCAAGGCCTGAGTGCTCTGGCAGCTTGGTCCCCGTCCAGAAAATAAAGCAGGGACATGCAATGGGCACTGCTGTGACAGAGCTGGCCTTAGAACAGCCTTTCCAGATAGAAAGGTGATCTCCTCAGGGCAGGGATGAAGGTTTAGATCTTCTTACAATGTTTTTCTCAATAACATTTTCAAGAAAGTGGCCACAGATGCAACACCAGGGTACAGCTGAACAGTGTGTGTGTGCAGGCTGGCACACAGCAGTGTCCTCTCACAGCCAGGCCTCCTGCCAGAGACCTGCAGGACCAACAGAACAGGGGCTGGGTTGTGCCCCTGTGCACCCCTTCAGAAGGTGCCTCACGTCAATCACCATGCACTGGCCACTCACAACCACCATTTCCAGCCCTGCGCTCTCACCCAAAGAGGCTGTTCTTCCCTCCAAGGGTAGACACTCAATGAGTGCTTCAGCAGTCCATGTTTGCTTTGGACAGATGAGATGTGAGTATCCACATCATGTATGTGAGGTGACATGAACGTGAGTGAGCACAAACACCATCAACTACTCCTTTCCATTCTGTGAAGGTCTGTGGAACACACGAGGTCTTGAGCTCACTTCATATTGGGAGGAGCAACCTATGGGAAATCACCTGAATGCAGAACTGGGTTGTGCTTCCTTTGACTGAGGTCCCCGTGTCCATTCCCCATGACGTGGGACATCTCAGATGAGTCCAGAGCAGGTGACACAGCAGAGGGGTGAGGTGTCTCCCATCCTTTGGGAGTGGCAACAGGAAGCCAGAAGGACACTGTGACTCCTGCCTCTGTGTGTAAAAGGGACAGACTCTGTCTGTGAGCATCCCTGGGTGCATAAGGAGTCCTGAGATCAACTCAGATATGGATGCCAGACAGAACCCTGATATTTCTCTGTGTGACTCCAGGAACAGATCCCACTGGATCAGTGAGATTCATCTCAGTTGCACTGGACAGGATCATTGCAGGATCGTTCTCCAATCTGCTACATCACCCTTGCCTGTGATTCCACATTGTGCTTTCATAAGTGCCATAGAAACCAGAATGGTTCTGGGGTCCTAAGGAAATGCAGATCTCAAACCCATCTTCAAGAGGAGCAGGAATAGGAACGGGGAGAATAACAGGCTGGCCACCCTACCTCCCTCCCTGGGAAGGGGATGGGACACGTCCTCCTGCAGCCGTTTCCAGGAATGTGAAGGACAAGGAAGGGATTGCTGAACCCAAATGGACAGGGAAAAGAAAGGCATGTTGTGTACAGGGCGTTTGCAAGGCCTCAGCCATGGTCTCCTTCTGGCCAGAGTGATGCTGATGGGGCTCAAGAAGTGGATGCTGGGTGGGAAGTTGGCTGAACCATCAAGCCCAAATATCAGCAGTGGTACAAGGTCCTCTGTGCAGCCAGTTACTGGTGTCATGTCTCATTGACCAGCACTTGGGCCAACACTGTTGAACATCTTTATTCTCCCCTTCCAGGATGTAACACTGTGCACTTTCAGTGCCTTTGAGGATGATGGAGGCTTTTCATTCACATTGCTCGTAGGAAAAATATTTGACAAATTCGACAAAGGTGAGGGAGTGAGATGGGTGTCTGCAGCCTGCAGGGAAAGAGGAGCAGGTGTAGGATGATGTAGAGCACGATTCAATCTTGGTCAGGTCCTGGGTCCTCAGGAGGGGATGGATGGGTGTGGTATTATGAGGTCTCAGACACTCATAATCCAGTCACAATCGTGTGGCTGTGAAGGGACAGTGAGGTCAGTTCTGTCTCTGGAGGTGACAGCCCAGCAGCAGGGACATGGCTGGGAAAGAACCTCTGCCAAGGTACCCACAGGCCCTACCCAGGAAGAGGCCTTGGAGATGGGTTGTCATGTCCATCCTGCCTGAGAACATGATGGGACAGCAGCAGGGACATGTGCAACTTGGAAGGTGAGGACTGGATATGAGGAGTAAGAAATGTCACTGGAAGGGCAGTGCTGTGGTGCTGGAGGTCACCCAGAGGGAGCTGGATCAGCCCATGGTTTGTGTTCCAAGAGCAGCCAGTGAGGGTGCAGACACAGCAGTGAAGGTGCAGAAATGCTGCGGTGAGAGCAGGTGGGGAAGCGAGATGGGTGTCTGCAGCCTGCAGGGAAAGAGGGGCAGGGGTAGGACCGTGTAGAACAGCCTGTGGTGGAGATGGCAAAGGGCGCTGGCAAGGCTGGAAGGGACCCACAGAACCCAGGTCTCTGCCCCTTGGCCATGGCAGTTGTCTCTGCCACCGAGGCCCAGGAGAAGCCATGTTGTCCTCATGGCACTGGGGCCTCTCTGCCTCCTTGCAGCCCCATGGGGAAGCTGGAAGTTGTTGTCCCAGTGTTGTCCTTCCCTGGGCCTTGCACACCCACATCCCATGGTCCCAGGAAGAGCCCTGAGCCGTGTGTGAGGGACAGGATGCCCCTTCCCATTGCCTGGAGGTCATGGCTTCTCCTTTCTGCTTCAGAAAGCAAACCAAGGGGTTTCTCAGCATCAGAGCTGAAGAGAAGACTAAAAGGAGACCTCACGGTGGCTACAGCTTCCTCACAAGGGGAGAAGGAAGGGAACGTACTGATCTCTTCTCTGTGGTGACCATTGACAGAACCCAAGGGAATGGAAGAAAGACGTGCCAGGGGAGGGTCAGTTGGACATGAGGAAAAGGTTCTTCACCCAGAGGTGCTGGACACTGAACTGGCTCCCAGGGAGGTGTCACGGCCCCAACCTGACAGTGTTCAAGAAGAGACTGGACAACGTCCTCAGACACACGGTGTGACCTGTGGGGTGTCCTGTGCAGGAACAGGAGTTGGACTCAATGATCCTTGTGGGTCCCTTCCAACTCCGGACATTCTGTAATTCTATGAAATAATAGGTCAAAAGTCCATGTTTTCATTGCACAGATGAGATGTAACCATACACATCGTGTGCATGTCCACTGTGTGCATGTGGTGAGATGAACCCAAGGGAGCACTGATGCTGTCAGCTATTCCTTGGGGTGCCATAAAGGTCAGTGGGACAGAGATGGTGTTCAGGGGTCTCTTCCAACCTGCGCTATTGTAGGATTCCATTAATCTTTTCCTTGGAGAGCTCTTTCACGTCAGAAGAGACAAAGGAAGATGAAGAAAAAAACGGAGTCAGAAGCAGTGTAAATACAGCAGCTCCTCTGAGGAACGTTTCTCCACTCAAACCCTTGATAGGAAATCTATTGGATACATTTGATGAAAGCAGCTCAGTTCGATCTGCTCACACACTGGAGCACAAGGAGGGTGATGGCTGGGTACGATGCCATGTGGTCACTTGTGTCTCAGGAGCTCGTAGTCCAGTAGGAAGCCAATGGCTGTGCAGGGCACTGTGAGGTCACTTCTGCCTCTGCAGGGGACAGGCCAACAGCAGGAACATGGCTGGGAAAGGACTGTGAGGTCACACATACCAGACGAGCAATCGGGCCCAGTCAGCATGGCTTTGTGAAAGGCAGGTCCTGCTTGACCAGCCTGATCTCCTTCTATGACAAGGTGACCGGCTGAGCAGATGAGGGAAAGTCTGTCGTGGGGAGTGAATCCGCCACACAGGCTGTGGGTGTTGTGTCCTTAGACTGCAGTAAAGCCTTTGACACCCACCATGATAAAACCTCCTTTCAGGTAGCTGTAGACAGCAATAAGCCTCCTTTTCTCAAGGCTGAACAGCCTCAGCTCCCTAAACCGTTCCTCATAACACTGGTGCTCCAGACCCTTCACCACCCTTGTCACGCTCCTCTGAACTCTCTCCAGCACCTCAATGTCTTCCTTGTCCTGAGGGGCCTAAAACTGACCCCAGGATTCAAGGTGCAGCCTCACCAGTGCCGAGTACAAAGGGATGATCACTCCTCTAGTCCTGCTAAAACTCGAATTGAATCAAGGCTTGAACACCTTGGTGTGACCCAGTTGGTGACAGGTTGGACTGCAGACTCCTGAGGTCCCTTCAACCTCAGTTCTCTTATGATCCCATTGTGATGTTGGGCTCTGTTTCTAACTGGAGCAGAGCAGACGATTCTGGGGCAGGATCCACCTGTGCTGTAGGTGACCATCTAAATCAACATCTCAGCCAGGGAACCAGCCAACACCTCAGTGTGACTCGCTCTGGGCAAAGTGTGAGGAGTCCTGGGCGGGGCAGGTTTAGAGGGCATGGGGCGCTATGCAAGACACAAAATGATCTTGGCTTAATGATTGTAGGCCCATCAGATGTCAGTTAATGTCAATGAAAATTAAAATAAGAAGAACTGAAGGCAAAGATCCAAAGCAAAGGAAGGTGTCAACATACTTCTCTTTATTTTTCTTTACGGGGGCTTTCTTTTCTTTGAAAAGGAAAGAGTTTTCCAGAACTGGGCATGGATTTAAGACACAGATGTCTTCAGCTCCAGAGACACAAACACCTGGTGCCAGTGTAGGTGCCCCAGGAACCCCTGCCCAGGCTCCACCTGCATTGCAAGGTGCTCTGGTCTCCCCAGGTCCTGTGTGATAGATGCCAATCCCAGGCCAGCACCTCAGGTACACTGGGGCCCCTAAACTGGCACTGGCTGTTAATGATGAGACAGCTGATGACTGATGTCTGCTTGGAAAGGTGCACCTTTGCGTTGTTGTTTTGTTTCTGCTTTGTTTTGTTGTTGTTGTTCCTGCTGTTTTGTTTTTGATTTTGGTTTTTGTTTTGTTGGGTTTGGTTGGTTGGTTGGTTGGTTTTGCTTTGGTTTTGTGGGGTATTTGTTTCCCTGTTTTCTTTCTTTGATTGTTTGATTGGAGATTTTTGTTTAGTTATTGTTTTTTGTTTGTTTGTTTGTGTGGGTTTGAGTGTGGTTTGTTCTTTTTAACATATTAATTCAAAAAAATAAAAGGTCAAAAAGTGAATTATGGGGAAGTGTACTAAGGGTAGAAGAAGAAATATCAGTCTTCCCCTGTACTTCTGTCCTGGTTTTGTTAAAAACAAGTTTCTCTTTTAGCGAATTTTTGCCTGTCAGCTAAAGTCTTCATATTAGCTGCATTTTCCTGGAGAACCCGACACATGTTTTGGTTAAACCCAGCAAGGGAATGCAAACTTATTGATAAGCACGGATGGACATCTCGCGAGAGGGGCAACGAGAAACTGGTGATCGAGAAACTGACCAACGGTGAATAACATTCCATTCACGTGAATACTTCATATAAAAGTGGGAGATCACGAGGATCTCGTCCCTTTGCCCTTTTTCCCTTTTTCCTCATGGCTGACATTAGGAGAGGACCTTGCTGGTCGTCCCTGCGAACTGAGGCCAGTGAGAGACTGAATCCAGCTCCGGTTGGCTACAGAGTCTAATCCAGGACTTTGGGTGCTGGCTCTGCAGTTGCTGAGACTTACAAGATTGGTTTTGTATATTTTGTATTATTTTCTCTATTCTTATTAGTAGCATTAGTAAAACATCTTTAACTTTTCCAACTCTCTTCTCTCTGTCCTTCTTTCCCTCCCAATCGCCTGTCCTGAGTGGGAAGGGGGGAGAGGGAGGGGCAAAAGGGGGAAGTGGGGGGGGAGGAGGTTAACAATACATCTGCCAGGGTTTGATTGTCACCCCGCAATCTTAACCCTCGACAGATAATTGGCGCCCAACGTGGGGCAAGAGAAAGGGGTAAATTTGGAGATTTTTGGCTTTTCTACTGCTCTGACGTACCTTTCAATTTTCTTGGCATGGTGCCAACTCAGAGTTGTGATACCCGCGCGTCTGTTTGCTTCGGATATTTTTTAGTGGTATTAAGGCAAAGTGAATTACATTGACTTAAAGATGTTGTGGCATAAGTTGTATCAGTTATTTTCTACATTGTGCTCACTGATCCCATATCTGTGTTGGTGTTTCTTTCTGAATCGAAGTATTCATTATATAACAACAAGAAACTGGACAGCGGTCATGATGATTCTGTGTGGTATGGCACTGGTTTATTTCATTATATTGCAGCCGCTAATGAATTTCTACTCGCTTCTGCTTTACCTTGAAAAACCTCCAGGAGAGATTAAAGAGCAGAATGGCTCTATATTTGCTAATTGGTCAAGCGAATCTTTAGAAAGGCTGACTAACAATACTTTTGTGTTTTCGCTAGGACAGTTTGCAAATGTTTTAGAGAACTTTGAATATCCTTGGAGCTTTGATAGAACTGTGATGGTGTTATCTGGTTTGCTGAATGTGTGTCAGTTTGTGTTACTGTTAAGAGAAATGAGGTTCAATAGGAGGTTTGCGTCTCTTTTTAGTCCTGAGATTTGCGGTGCGCCTTCGGAAGCTTTAGCAAAAAGCACTCCTGGCCGCTCGAGAAAAGGCAAAACAGCCAAAGCTGCTGCTGCAGCCACTGCCCCCACAACCGCGGCTTCACAGGCTGAAGCTACAGCTCCTCCGCATTGCTCCTCTGCCAAGGTCGCTGCAGATAACGTTGCTTCTCCAGCCTCAAAGGCTGACAAGGCAGCCCCCCCGTCTTCACACACTGGGCACTGTTGCTGCTGTAACCACAGCAATCACTGTGACAGTCATTCAGACTCTGAAAATGAATCAAATGATGGTGAACCCATATCAGCATCAGTTGCTGGTTGTAAGAAAGTCACTAGAAAGACCACTCGTGCAGCAGGTGATGGCACAGGGCCAACATCAACCCAAGAGGCATCATCATCAGGACAGGGTGGAGATGAAGTGACCACCACTCGGTCCTTTTCTCCAGGTGAGCTGAGAGATCTGCGAAAAGACTTCAGTCGTCGTGAAGGCGAGAATATTTTAACCTGGCTGCTGCGATGCTGGGACAATGGGGCAGAAACAATTGAATTGGAAGGTGGTGAAGCCAGGCAGCTGGGATCTCTGTCAAAAGATTCCGCCATTGATAGGGTAATTTCAAGAGAGTCTAATGCCGCTACTCTCTGGACCCGACTCCTGCAGCTATGAAAGTCAGATTTCCCTACAAGGAAGATTGTATATCCAAGTTAGGGAAATGGAATACTATGGAGAGAGGTATCCAATTCCTGAGAGAATTAGCCGTGCGAGAGATCATCTATCTAGGACCAAACAGCCAAGAGGGGACAGACCCAGGTAGAATCAATTGTACAAAATCTATGTGGCGCAGATTTGTACAAAGTGCACCACCTGCATATGCTAAGTCATTGGCAGGAATTGTCTGGTCAGCTAGAGGTGTACAAGAAATTAATGAAGTGATTGAGCAGCTCCGGTACTTTGAGGACAGCCTTGCTGGTTCTCTACGGGCTTGTGTCTCCGCTGTGGAGAAACTGTGTGAAAAATCTGATGACCGGTTTGAAAAGCTGCTGCAATAAATCCAAGAGCTCAGAGAAGACTCGTACCGTTCACGACCTGCACAAACCTATGTTTCAGCTGTTAGGAGAAGGCGTTTCCAATCTCGAGAGAGAGGGCAGAGACAGCCCACAAGAAGAGGTTCACTGTGGTTCTTCCTACATGAGCAGGGAGAAAACATGAATAAGTGGCATGGAAGGCCTACCTCAGAACTTCAAGAACGAGTACGTGAGATAAAAGGAAAAACTCCTAGGAAGGTGGCTGCTCCAGTTTACAAAAGGAGCAGAAGAGATTCTGATGCTCTTGAAGGAACCTCTAATTCACACCCAGAGACTGTGCAAAACAGGAATTAGAGGTGCCCTGCCTCCAACCAGGTGGAGGAAAGGGATAACAGAGTTTATTGGACTGTACAAATACAATGGCCTGGTACAACACAACCCCAGGAGTACAAAGCTTTAGTGGACACTGGTGCTCAGTGCACAATAATTCCTTCTAATTATAAAGGAACGCAATCCATCAATATTGTTGGAGTGACTGGGGGATCCCAGGAACTGACTGTTGTAGAGGCTGAAATGAGCCTAACTGGAAAAAACTGGCAAAAGCATCCCATTGTGACTGGTCCAGATGCTCCGTGCATCCTTGGCATAGACCACCTCAGGAGAGGGTATATTAAGGACCCAAAAGGGTATAGGTGGGCATTTGGTATAGCAGCTGTGGACACTGAGAAAATTGAACAGCTGTCTGATTTGCCTGGTCTTTCAGATGACCCTTCTGTTGTAGGACTGCTGATGGTTGACGATCAGCAGGTGCCAATTGCTACCACGACGGTGCATCGCCGGCAATATCGCACCAGTCGAGACTCTTTGATTCCTATCCAGAAGCTGATTCGTCAATTGGAAAGCCAGGGTGTGATCAGTAAGACTCGCTCACCTTTTAACAGCCCAATCTGGCCAGTGCGTTAGTCTAGTGACGAGTGGAGACTAACTGTAGGCTATCGTGGCCTGAATGAAGTTACAGCACACTGAATGCTGCTGTGCCTGACATGCTAGAACTGCAATTTGAACTGGAGTCAAAGGCAGTGAAGTGCGATGCTACAATTGACATTGCTCATGCATTTTTCTCTATTCCTGTAGCAGCAGAGTGCAGGCCGCAGTTTGCTTTCACCTGGAGGGGCATCCAGTACACATGGAATCGCTTGCCCCAGGGGTGGAAACACAGCCCTACCATCTGCCATGGACTGATCCAGACCACGCTGGAGCAAGGTGAAGCTCCAGAACACTTGCAATATATTGATGACATCATCGTATGGGGCGACACAGCGAAAGAAGTCTTCGAGAAAGGTGAGAGAATAATTCATATTCTTTTGGATGCTGGTTTTGCCATAAAACGGAGCAAGGTCAAGGGACCTGCACGAGAGATCCAGTTTTTAGGAATAAAATGGCAAGATGGCCGTCGTCAGATCCCGATGGATGTGATCAACAAAATTGCAGCAATGTCTCCACCTACTAATAAAAAGGAGACACAGACTTTCTTAGGCGTTGTAGGTTTTTGGAGAATGCACATTCCTGACTACAGCCACATTGTGAGCCTCTCTATCGAGTGACTCGTAAAAGGAACCAATTTGAGTGGGGCCCTGAACAACGACAAGCCTTTGAACAAATTAAGCGTGAGATAACTCATGCGGTGGCCCTTGGACCAGTCCGAACTGGACTAGGTGTTGAAAATGTGCTCTACACCGCAGCCGGAGATAATGGACTTACCTGGAGCCTCTGGCAGAAAGCACCAGGAGAAACCCGAGGTCGACCCCTAGGTTTTTGGAGTCGAGGATACAAAGGATCTGAGGCCAACTATACTCCAACTGAAAAGGAGAGACTGGCAGCATATGAAGGAGTTTGAGCTGCTTCAGAAGTGATGGGCACTGAAGCACAGCTCCTCCTGCACCTCGACTGCCGGTGCTGAGCTGGATCTTCAAACGGACGGTTCCCTCTCCACATCATGCAACCGAAGTTACATGGAGTAAATGGATTGCACTGATCACACAACGAGCTCGAATTGGAAGTCCCAACCGTCCAGGGATATTAGAAGTGATTACAGACTGGCCAGAAAGCAAAGACTTTGGGATGTCTCCAGATGAGGAGGAAGTAAAACGTGCTGAAGAAGCACCACCATATAATACGCTTTCAGAGACTGATAAGCAGTGTGCACTGTTCACAGGTGGATCCTGTCGTCTGTAGGAAAACATCGAAGGTGAAAGCTGCTGTGTGGAGTCCCACACGACAAGTTACAGAAGCCACTGAAGGACAAGGTGAATCCAGTCAGTTTGCAGAAGTGAAAGCCATCCAGCTGGCTTTGGACATTGCTGAACGAGAGAAGTGGCCAATACTTTATCTCTGTACTGACTCATGGATGGTAGCAAATGCCTTGTGGGGGTGGCTACAGCAATGGAAGAAAAGCAACTGGCAGCGCAGAGGTGAAACCATTTGGGCTGCCACATTGTGGCAAGACATTGCTGCTCGGCTAGAGAGCCTGCCTGTGAAAGTTGGTCATGTAGATGCTCATGTGCCTAAAAGTCGAGCCACCGAGGAACATCTGAACAACCAACAAGCGAATCAAGCTGCTAAGATTAAAGTAGCTGAGGTGGACTTGGACTGGCAACATAAAGGTGAACTTTTCCTAGCTCGATGGGCCCATGATGCTTCAGGGCATCAAGGTAGAGATGCAACATACAAACGGGCTCGTGATCGAGGGGTGGATTTAACTATGGACACTATCACAGGTTATTCACGAATGTGAAACTTGCGCCGAAATCAAACAAGCAAAACGGTTAAAGCCTGTATGGTATGGGGGGCGATGGTTAAAGTGTAAGTATGGAGAAGCTTGGCAGATTGATTATATTACACTTCCACAAACACGTCAAGGTAAGCGTTATGTACTTACAATGGTGGAAGCAACCACCGGATGGTTGGAAACATCTGCTGTACCTCCTGCTACAGCCCGAAATACCATCTTGGGCCTTGAGAAGCAAGTCCTTTGGCGGCACGGTACACCAGAAAGAATTGAATCAGACAATGGTACTCATTTCAAAACCAGTATTATAGACAATTGGGCCAAAGAACATGGTATTGAGTGGGTGTATCATATTCCATATCATGCACCAGCCTCTGGGAAAACTGAAAGGTGCAATGGTTTGTTAAAAACTACACTAAAGGCACTGGGTGGTGGAACCTTTAAAAACTGGGATTCACATTTAGCAAAAGCCACTTGGTTGGGCAACACCAGGGTTTCAACCAATCGAGCCGGGCCTGCCCAATCAGAAATTCTATGGACTGTAGAAGGAGATAAAGTCCCTGTAGTACACATGGAGAATATGTTAGGATAGGCAGTCTGGGTTCCTCCTGCCTCAGGCACAGGCAAACCTATTCGTGGGATTGTTTTTGCCCAGGGACCTGGCAGCACCTGGTGGGTGATGCTTAAGGATGGAGAAGTTCGGTGTGCACCTCAAGGGGATTTGATTTTAGGTGAAAATATGCAATGCTGAACTGTACGATGTGAATTGCCGCACTAACAATGTTTAATAAGTGTCTTTCAGATCAAGACAATGGTGATGAAACCAGCGCTGACTTCTTCGAGTGGCGCCCGACACCTTCTTGGAAGTTGGTGTCCTTAACCCACCAACAGGGGTCATGAGATGCACTTGGACCATTTTTCCTGCCCTGGGAGACTGTGGTGACAAAATGAACTTAATGAACTTTTCAAAGGATGGTCCACTGATTAATTACTCCTGTGTATATATGTACATATGTATATATATATATATATATATATATTAGTGATTAATTAGATTGTATTGATAGATAGTATTGATAAGGTTTAAGTATTCAGTGAATGTCATATTATAAGGGGTGGAATGTCCTGGTTTTGTTAAAAAACAAGTTTCTCTTTTAGTGAATTTGCCTGTCAGCTCAAGCTTCATATCAGCTGCATTTTCCTGGAGAACCGGACACATGTTTTGGCAAACCCAGCAATGGAATGAAAACTTATTGATAAGCACGGATGCACATCTCGCGAGAGGGGCAATAACAAACCGGTGACCAACTGTGTATAACATTCCGTTCACGTGAATACTTCATATAAAAGTGGGAGATCACGAGGATCTCGGCCCTTTTTTCCTCATGGCCGACATTAGGAGAGGACCTTGCTGGTCGTCCCTGTGAACTGAGGCCAGTGAGAGACTGAATCCAGCTCCGGTTGGCTACAGAGTCTAATCCAGGACTTTGGGTGCCTGCCCTGCAGTTGCTCAGACTTACAAGATTGGATTTGTATATTTGTATTATTTTCTCTATTCTTATCAGTAGCATTAGTAAAACATCTTTAACTTTTCCAACTCTCTTCTCTCTGTCCTTCTTTCCCTCCCAATCGCCTGTGCTGAGTGGGAAGGGGGAGAGGGAGGGGAAAAAGGGGGAATTGGGGGAGGGGGGGGGGTTGACAACACATCTGGCAGGGTTTGATTGTCACCCCGTAATCTTAAACCTCGACAGGGACAAAGAGGGTCCTCGGATGTCACAATGGGCCCTGGGGACAAAGAGTGTCCCCAGGATATCAGAATGGGCCCTGGGGACAAGTTGGGGTCCCCTGAATTTCACAATGGGTCCTGGGGACAAAGAGGGCTCCCCAGCATATCACAATGGGCCCTGGGGACAATGGGGGGTCCTGGGACGTCACAATGGGCCCTGGGGACAAGGAGGGATCCACAGGATGTCACAATGGGCCCTGGGGACAATGGGGGGTCCTGGGATGTCACAATGGGCCCTGGGGACAAGGGGGGGTCCCCAGGATGTCACAATGGGCCCTGGGGACAAAGAGGGGTCCCCTGAACGTCACAATGGGCCCTGGGGAGAAGGGGGTGCAGTGGATGTCACAATGGGCCCTGGGGACAATGAGGGGTGTCCAGGATGTCAGAATGAGTCCTGAGGACAAGGCGGGGTCCCCATGGTGTCACAATGGGTCCCCAGCGACAAGGAGGGGTCTCCATGGTGTCACAATAGGTCCTGGGGACAAAGTGGGGTCCAAGAATGTCACAATGGGCCCAAGTGACAAAAGGGGTTGCCATGGTGCCACAATGGGCCCTGGGGTCAAAGGGGGTGTCCCCATGGTGCTACAATGGGCCCTGGGGACAAAGGGGGGTCCTGGGATGTCACAATGGGCCCTGGGGACAAAGGGGGTGTCCCCATGGTGCCACAATGGCCCCTGGGAGCAAGGGGGTGGCCAGGATGTCACAATGATTCCTGGGGAAAATGGGGGGTGCCCAGGATGTCACAATGGACCCTGAGGACAAGCGGGGGTCTCCATGGTGTCACAATGGGCCCCAGTGACAAAGGGGGTCCCCTGAATGTCACAATAGGTCCTGGGGACAATGGGGGGTCCTGGGACGTCACAATGGGCCCTGGGGACAAGGAGGGATCCCCAGGATGTCACAATGGGCCCTGGGGACAATGGGGGGTCCTGGTATGTCACAATGGGCCCTGGGGACAAGGGGGGGTCCCCAGGATGTCACAATGGGCCCTGGGGACAAAGAGGGGTCCCCTGAAAGTTACGATGGGCCCTGGGGACAAGGGGGTGCAGAGGATGTCACAATGGGCCCTGGGGACAATGGGGGGACCTGGGATGTCACAATGAGCCCTGCAGACAAGGGTGGGTCCCCAGGATGTCACAATGGGCCCTGGGGACAAGGGTGGGTCCCCAGGATGTCACAATAGGCCTTGGGAACAAGGGGGTCCCCCAGATATCACAATGGGCCCTGGGGACAATGGGGGGTCCTGGGACGTCACAGTGGGCCCTGGGGACAATGGGGGGTCCCCAGGATGTCACAATGGGCCCTGGGGACAAAGAGGGTTCCCCTGAATATCACAATGGGCCCTGGGGACAACGGGGTGCAGTGGATGTCACAATGGGCCCTGGGGACAATGGGGGGTGTCCAGGATGTCAGAATGAGTCCTGAGGACAAGGGGGGGTCCCCATGGTGTCACAATGGGTCCCCAGTGACAAGGAGGGGTCCCCATGGTGTCACAATAGGCCCTGGGGACAAAGTGGGGTCCAAGAATGTCACAATGGGCCCTGGGGACAAAAGGGGTTGCCATGGTGCCACAATGGGCCCTGGGGTCAAAGGGGGTCCCCATGGTGCTACAATGGGCCCTGGGGACAAAGGGGGGTCCTGGGATGTCACAATGGGCCCTGGGGACAAAGGGGGTGTCCCCATGGTGCCACAACGGGCCCTGAGAGCAAGGGGGTGCCCAGGATGTCACAATGGTTCCTGGGGAAAATGGGGGGTGCCCAGGATGTCACAATGGGCCCTGGGGACAAAGAGCGGTCCCCTGAATGTCACAATGGGCCCTGGGGACAAGGGCGTGCAGAGGATGTCACAATGGGCCCTGGGGACAATGGGGGGTCCTGGGATGTCACAATGGGCCCTGGGGACAAGGAGGGATCCCCAGGATGTCACAATGGGCCCTGGGGACAATGGGGGGTCCTGGGACGTCACAATGGGCCCTGGAGACAAGGGGGGGTCCCCAGGATGTCACAATGGGCACTGGGGACAAGGGGGTGCCGAGGATGTCACAATGGGCCCTGGGGACAAGGGGGGGTCCCCAGTATGTCACAATGGGCCTTGGGAACAAGGGGGTCCCCCAGATATCACAATGGGCCCTGGGGACAATTTAACGTCCTCGGCTGTCACAATGGACCCTGAGGAAAAGGGGGGTCCCCAGGCTGTCACAATGAAGTCTTGGGACAAAGGGGGTCCCCAGGATGTCACAATGGGCCCTGGGAACCAGGGGGGGTCCTGGGATCTCACAATGGGTTGCAGTGACAAAGAGGGCCCCTATGGTGCCACAATGGGCCCTGGGGACAAAGGGGGTCCCCTGGATGTCACAATGGGCTCTGGAGACAAGGAGGGTCCCCAGGATGTCACAATGGGCCCTGGGGACAAAGAGCGTCCCCAGCATGTCACAATGGGCCCTGGGGACAAAGGGGGTCCCCACGGTATCAGAATGGGCCCTGGGGACAATGGTAGGTCCTGGGATGTCACAATGAGCCCTGCACACAAGGGTGGTACCCACGGTGTCACTATGGGCTCTGGGCACAAGGGGGGGTACCCATAGTGTCACAATGGGCCCTGGGGACAAGGGAGTGCCGAGGATGTCACAATGGGCCCTGGGGACAATGGGGGGTCCTGGGATTTAACAATGGGCCCCAGTGACAAAGGGGGTCCCCTGAATGTCACAATGGGTCCTGGGGACAATGGGGGGTCCTGGGACGTCACAATGGGCCCTGGGGACAAGGAGAGATTCCCAGGATGTCACAATGGGCCCTGGGGACAAGGGGGTGTCCCCAGGATGTCACAATGGGCCCTGCGGACAAGGGTGGTACCCACGGTGTCACAATGGGCACTGGGCACAAGGGGGGGTCCCTATAGTGTCACAATGGGCCCTGGGGACAAGTGGGGTCCCCTGAAAGTCACAATGAGCCCTGCGGACAAGGGTGGTACCCACGGTGTCACAATGGGCCCCAGTGACAAAAGGGAGCCCCTGAATGTCACAATGGGCCCTGGGGACAATGGGGGGTCCTGGGACGTCACAATCGGCCCTGGGGACAAGGAGGGATCCCCAGGATGTCACAATGGGCCCTGGGGACAATGGCGGGTCCTGGGGCGTCACAATGGGCCCTGGGGACAAGGGGGGGTCCCCAGGATGTCACAATGGGCCCTGGGGACAAAGAGGTGTCCCCTGAATGTCACAATGGGCCCTGGGGACAAGGGGGTGCCGAGGATGTTACAATGGGCCCTGGGGACAATGGGAGTCCCCAAGGTGTCAGAACGAGCCCTGGGGACAAAGTGGAATCCTGGAATGTCACAATGACCCCCAGTGACAAAGGGGTTCCCCATGGTGCCACAATGGGCCCTGGGGACAAAAGGGGTCCCCAGGATTTCACAATAGCACTGGGGACAAAGGGGGGTCATGGGATGTCACAATGGGCCCTGGGGACAAGGGAGATCCCCATGGTGTCACAATGGGCCCTGGGGACAAAGGGGGGTCCTGGGATGTCACAATGGGCTCTGGGGACAAGGAGGGTCCCCAGGATGTCACAATGGGCCCTGGGGACAAAGGGGGGTCCTGGGATATCACAATGGGCCCCAGTGACAAAGAGGGTCGTCATGGTGCCACAATGGGCCCTGGGGACAAAGGGCATCCCCTGGATGTCACAATGGGCTCTGGGGACAAGGAGGGTCCCCAGGATGTCACAATGGGCCCTGGGGACAAAGAGCGTCCCCAGCATGCCACAATAGGCCCTGGGGACAAAGGGGGTCCCCACGGTATCAGAATGGGCCCTGGGGACAAAGGGGGGTCCCCTGAATGTCACAATGGGCCCTGGGGACAATGGGGGGTCCTGGGATGTCACAATGAGCCCTGCAGACAAGGGTGGTACCCACGGTGTCACAATGGGCCCTGGGCACAAGGGGGGCTCCCCATAGTGTCACAATGGGTCCTGGGGACAAGTGGGGTCCCCAGGATGTCACAATGGGCCCTGGGGACAATGGGGGGTCCTGGGACGTCACAATGGGCCCTGGGGACAAGGGGGTGCTGAGGATGTTACAATGGGCCCTGGGGACAATGGGGTATCCTGGGACGTCACAATGGGCCCTGAAGACAATGGTGGGTCCCCTGAATGTCACAATGGGCCCTGGGGACAAAGGGGGGTCCGCAGGATGTCACAATGGGCACTGGAGACAAAGGGGGGGTCCCCATGGTGTCACAATAGGCCCAAGTGACAAGGAGGGTCCCCACGGTGCCACGATGGGTCCTGGGGACAAGGGCGTCCCCCAGATGTCACAATAGGCCCTGGGGACAATGGGGTTGCCCAGGATGTCACAATGGGCCCTGGGGACAATGGGAGTCCCCAAGGTGTCAGAACGAGCCCTGGGGACAAAGTGGAATCCTGGAATGTCACAATGACCCCCAGTGACAAAGGGGTTCCCCATGGTGCCACAATGGGCCCTGGGGACAAAAGGGGTCCCCAGGATTTCACAATAGCACTGGGGACAAAGGGGGGTCATGGGATGTCACAATGGGCCCTGGGGACAAGGGAGATCCCCATGGTGTCACAATGGGCCCTGGGGACAAAGGGGGGTCCTGGGATGTCACAATGGGCTCTGGGGACAAGGAGGGTCCCCAGGATGTCACAATGGGCCCTGGGGACAAAGGGGGGTCCTGGGATATCACAATGGGCCCCAGTGACAAAGAGGGTCGTCATGGTGCCACAATGGGCCCTGGGGACAAAGGGCATCCCCTGGATGTCACAATGGGCTCTGGGGACAAGGAGGGTCCCCAGGATGTCACAATGGGCCCTGGGGACAAAGAGCGTCCCCAGCATGCCACAATAGGCCCTGGGGACAAAGGGGGTCCCCACGGTATCAGAATGGGCCCTGGGGACAAAGGGGGGTCCCCTGAATGTCACAATGGGCCCTGGGGACAATGGGGGGTCCTGGGATGTCACAATGAGCCCTGCAGACAAGGGTGGTACCCACGGTGTCACAATGGGCCCTGGGCACAAGGGGGGCTCCCCATAGTGTCACAATGGGTCCTGGGGACAAGTGGGGTCCCCAGGATGTCACAATGGGCCCTGGGGACAATGGGGGGTCCTGGGACGTCACAATGGGCTCTGGGGACAAGGGGGGGTCCCCAGGATGTCACAATGGGCCCTGGGGACAAGGAGGGGTCCCCTGAATGTCACAATGGGCCCTGGGGACAAGGGAGTGCAGTGGATGTCACAATGGGCCCTGGGGACAATGGGGGGTGTCCAGGATGTCAGAATGAGTCCTGCGGACAAGGGGGGGTCCCCATGGTGTCACAATGGGCCCAAGTGACAAGGAGGGTCCCCACGGTGCCACGATGGGTCCTGGGGACAAGGGCGTCCCCCAGATGTCACAATAGGCACTGGGGACAATGGGGTTGCCTAGGATGTCACAATGGGCCCTGGGGACAATGGGAGTCCCCAAGGTGTCAGAACGAGCCCTGGGGACAAAGTGGAATCCTGGAATGTCACAATGGCCCCCAGTGACAAAGGGGGTCCCCATGGTGCCACAATGGGCCCTGGGGACAAATGGGGTCCCCAGGATGTCACAATGAACCGTGGGGACAAAGGGTGGTCCTGGGACATTTCACTGGGCCCTGGGGACAAAGGGGGGACCCCAGGATGTCACAATGGGCCCTGGGGACAAAGGGGGGTCCGCAGGATGTCACAATGGGCCCTGGGGACAATGGGGAGTCCTGTGATGTCACAAAGGGTTTTGGGGACAAAGGGGGTCCCCAGGATGTCACGACGAACCATGGGGACAAAGGGTGGTCCTGGGACATTTCAATGGGCCCTGGGGACAAAGGGGGGACCCCAGGATTTCACAATAGCACTGGGGACAAAGTGGGGTCATGGGATGTCACAATGGGCCCTGGGGACAAGGGAGATCCCCATGGTGTAACAATAAGCACTGGGGACAAAGGGGCGTCATGGGATGTCACAATGGGCCCTGGGGACAAGGGAGAGCCCCATGGTGTCACAATAAGCCCTGGGGACAAAGTGGGGTCCTGGGATGTCACAATGGGCCCCAGTGACAAACGGGGTCCCCATGGTGCCACAATGGGCCGTGGGGACAAATGGGGTCCCCAGGATGTCACAATGAACCGTGGGGACAAAGGGTGGTCCTGGGACATTTCAATGGGCCCTGGGGACAAAGGGGGGACCCCAGGATGTCACAATGGGCCCTGGGGACAAAGGGGGGTCCGCAGGATGTCACAATGGGCCCTGGGGACAATGGGGGGTCCTGTGATGTCACTAAGGGTTTTGGGGACAAAGGGGGTCCCCAGGATGTCACGATGGGCACTGGGGAAAAGGGGGGTGCCCATGGTGTCACAATGGGCCCTTGGGACAAGGGGGTCCCCCAGATATCGCAATGGGCCCTGGGGACAAAGTAAGGTCCTGGGCTGTCACAATGGACCATGAGAACAAGCGGGGTCCCCTGAATGTCACAATGGGCCCCAGTGACAAAGAGGGTCCTCATGGTGCCACAATGGGCCCTGGGGACAATAGGGGGTCCTGGGATGTCACAATGAGCCCTGCGGACAAGGGTGGTACCCACGGTTGCACAATGGGCACTGGGCACAAGGGGGGGTCCCCATAGTGTCACAATGGGTTGGGGACAAGTGGGGTCCCCAGGATGTCACAATGGGTACTGGGGACAAAGGGGGGTCCTGGGATGTCACAAAGGGCCCCAGTGACAAAGGGGGTCCCCTGAATGTCACAATGGGCCCCGGGGACAATGGGGGGTCCTGGGACGTCACAATGGGCCCTGGGGACAAGGAGGGCACCCCAGGATGTCACAATGTGCCCTGGGGACAATGGCGGGTCCTGGGACGTCACAATGGGCCCTGGGGACATGGGGGGGTCCCCAGGATGTCACAATGGGCCCTGGGGACAAAGAGGGGTCCCCTGAATGTCACAATGGGCCCTGGGGACAAGGGGGTGCCGAGGATGTTACAATGGGCCCTGGGGACAATGGGGTATTCTGGGACGTCACAATGGGCCCTGAGGACAATGGTGGGTCCCCTGAATGTCACAATGGGCCCTGGGGACAAAGGGGGGTCCGCAGGATGTCACAATGGGCACTGGGGACAAAGGGGGGGTCCCCATGGTGTCACAATGGGCCCAAGCGACAAGGAGGGTCCCCACGGTGCCACGATGGGTCCTGGGGACAAGGGCGTCCCCCAGATGTCACAATAGGCCCTGGGGACAATGGGGTTGCCCAGGATGTCACAATGGGCCTTGGGAACAAGGGGGTCCCCCAGATATCACAATAGGCCCTGGGGACAATGTAAGGTCCTGGGCTGTCACAATGGACCCTGAGGACAAAGGGGGTCCCCAGGATGTCACAACGAAGTCTTGGGACAAAGGGGGTCCCCAGGATGTCACAATGGGGCCTGGGGACCAGGGGGGGTCCTGGGATGTCACAAAGGGCCCCAGTGAGAAAGGGGGTCCCTATGGTGCCACAATGGGCCCTGGAGACAAAGGGGGTCCCCTGGATGTCACAATGGGCTCTGGGGACAAGGAGGGTCCCCAGGATGTCACAATGGGCCCTGGGGACAAAGAGCGTCCCCAGGATGTCACAATGGGCCCTAGGGACTAGGGGGAGTCCTGGGATGTCACAATGGGCCCTAGTGACAAAGGGGGTCCCTATGGTGCCACAATGGGCCCTGGGGACAAAGGGGGTCCCCTGGATGTCACAATGGGCTCTGGGGACAAGGAGGGTCCCCAGGATGTCACAATGGGCCCTGGGGACAAAGAGCGTCCCCAGCATGTCACAATGGGCCCTGGGGACAAAGGGGGTCCCCAAGGTATCAGAATGGGCCCTGGGGACAAAGGGGGGTCCCCTGAATGTCACAATGGTCCCTGGGGACAATGGCGGGTCCTGGGACGTCACAATGGACCATGAGAACAAGCGGGGTCCCCTGGATGTCACAATGGGCTCTGGGGACAAAGGGGGGTGTCGACGGTGTCAAAATGGGCCCTGGGGACAAAGGGCGTCCCAAGGATGTCACAATGGGCCCTGGGGACAATAGGGGGTCCTGGGATGTCACAATGAGCCCTGCGGACAAGGGTGGTACCCACGGTGTCACAATAGGCACTGGGCACAAGGGGGGGTCCCCATAGTGTCACAATGGGTCCTGGGGACAAGTGGGGTCCCCAGGATGTCACAATGGGTACTGGGGACAAAGGGGGGTCCTGGGATGTCACAAAGGGCCCGAGTGACAAAGGGGGTCCCCTGAATGTCACAATGGGCCCTGGTAACAATGGGGGGTCCTCGGACGTCACAATGGGCCCTGGGGACAAGGAGGGCACCCCAGGATGTCACAATGTGTCCTGGGGACAATGGCGGGTCCTGGGACGTCACAATGGGCCCTGGAGACATGGGGGGGTCCCCAGGATGTCACAATGGGCCCTGGGGACAAAGAGGGGTCCCCTGAATGTCACAATGGGCCCTGGGGACAAGGGGGGGTCCTGGGATGTCACAATGGGCCCTGCGGACAAGGAGGGATTCCCAGGATGTCACAATGGGCCCTGGGGACAAGGGGGTGTCCCCAGGATGTCACAATGGGCCCTGCGGACAAGGGTGGTACCCACGGTGTCACAATGGTCACTGGGCACAAGGGGGGTCCCTATAGTGTCACAATGGGTCCTGGGGACAAGTGGGGTCCCCTGAAAGTCACAATGGGCCCCGGGGACAATGGGGGGTCCTGGGACGTCACAATGGGCCCTGGGGACAAGGAGGGCACCCCAGGATGTCACAATGTGCCCTGGGGACAATGGCGGGTCCTGGGACGTCACAATGGGCCCTGGGGACATGGGGGGGTCCCCAGGATGTCACAATGGGCCCTGGGGACAAAGAGGGGTCCCCTGAATGTCACAATGGGCCCTGGGGACAAGGGGGGGTCCAGGATGTCACAATGGGCCCTGCGGACAAGGAGGGATTCCCAGGATGTCTCAATGGGCCCTGGGGACAAGGGGGTGTCCCCAGGATGTCACAATGGGCCCTGCGGACAAGGGTGGTACCCACGGTGTCACAATGGTCACTGGGCACAAGGGGGGTCCCTATAGTGTCACAATAGGTCCTGGGGACAAGTGGGGTCCCCTGAAA
Source organism: Patagioenas fasciata (assembly GCF_037038585.1). Lineage (NCBI taxonomy): Eukaryota > Metazoa > Chordata > Aves > Columbiformes > Columbidae > Patagioenas > Patagioenas fasciata. The sequence goes on along the minus strand of NW_027288558.1, from coordinate 127,557 downwards.
GTCACAATGGGCCCTGGGGACAATGTGGGGTCCCAAGGATGTCACAATGGGCCCTGGGGACAATAGGGGGTCCTGGGATGTCACAATGAGCCCTGCGGACAAGGGTGGTACCCACGGTGTCACAATGGGCACTGGGCACAAGGGGGGGTCCCCATAGTGTCACAATGGGTCCTGGGGACAAGTGGGGTCCCCAGGATGTCACAATGGGTACTGGGGACAAAGGGGGGTCCTGGGATGTCACAAAGGGCCCCAGTGACAAAGGGGGTCCCCTGAATGTCACAATGGGCCCCGGGGACAATGGGGGGTCCTGGGACGTCACAATGGGCCCTGGGGACAAGGAGGGCACCCCAGGATGTCACAATGTGTCCTGGGGACAATGGCGGGTCCTGGGACGTCACAATGGGCCCTGGGGACATGGGGGGGTCTCCAGGATGTCACAATGGGCCCTGGGGACATAGAGGGGTCCCCTGAATGTCACAATGGGCCCTAGGGACAAGGGGGGGTCCTGGGATGTCACAATGGGCCCTGCGGACAAGGAGGGATTCCCAGGATGTCACAATGGGCCATGGGGACAAGGGGTTGTCCCCAGGATGTCACAATGGGCCCTGCGGACAAGGGTGGTACCCACGGTGTCACAATGGTCACTGGGCACAAGGGGGGTCCCTATAGTGTCACAATGGGTCCTGGGGACAAGTGGGGTCCCCTGAAAGTCACAATGGGCCCCGGGGACAATGGGGGGTCCTGGGACGTCACAATGGGCCCTGGGGACAAGGAGGGCACCCCAGGATGTCACAATGTGCCCTGGGGACAATGGCGGGTCCTGGGACGTCACAATGGGCCCTGGGGACATGGGGGGGTCCACAGGATGTCACAATGGGCCCTGGGGACAAAGAGGGGTCCCCTGAATGTCACAATGGGCCCTGGGGACAAGGGGGGGTCCTGGGATGTCACAATGGGCCCTGCGGACAAGGAGGGATTCCCAGGATGTCACAATGGGCCCTGGGGACAAGGGGGGGTCCCCAGGATGTCACAATGGGCCCTGCGGACAAGGTTGGTACCCACGGTGTCACAATGGTCACTGGGCACAAGGGGGGTCCCTATAGTGTCACAATAGGTCCTGGGGACAAGTGGGGTCCCCTGAAAGTCACAATGGGCCCTGGGGACAATGTGGGGTCCTGGGATGTCACAATGGGCCACAGTGACAAACGGGGGCCCCTGAATGTCACAATGGGCCCTGGGGACAATGGGGGGTCCTGGGACGTCACAATGGGCCCTGGGGACAAGGAGGGATCCCCAGGATGTCACAATGGGCCCTGGGGACAATGGCGGGTCCTGGGACGTCACAATAGGCCCTGGGGACTAGAGGGGGTCCCCAGGATGTCACTATGGGCCCTGGGGACAAAGAGGGGTCCCCTGAATGTCACAATGGGCCCTGGGGACAAGGGGGTGCCGAGGATGTTACAATGGGCCGTGGGGACAATGGGGGGTCCTGGGACGTCACAATGGGCCCTGAGGACAATGGTGGGTCCCCTGAATGTCACAATGGGCCCTGGGGACAAACGGGGGTCCGCAGGATGTCACAATGCGCACTTGGGACAAAGGGGGGGTCCCCATGGTGTCACAATGGGCCCAAGTGACAAGGAGGGTCCCCACGGTGCCACGATGGGTCCTGGGGACAAGGGCGTCCCCCAGATGTCACAATGGCCCCCAGTGACAAAGGGGTTCCCCATGGTGCCACAATGGGCCCTGGGGACAAAAGGGGTCCCCAGGATTTCACAATAGCACTGGGGACAAAGGGGGGTCCTGGGATGTCACAATGGGCCCCAGTGCAAACGGGGTCCCCAGGGTGCCACAATGGGCCGTGGGGACAAATGGGGTCCCCAGGATGTCACAATGAACCCTGGGGACAAAGTGTGGTCCTGGGACATTTCAATGGACCCTGGGGACAAAGGGGGGACCCCAGGATGTCACAATGGGCCCTGGGGACAAGGGGGTGCAGTGGATGTCACAATGGGCCCTGGGGAAAATGGGGGGTCCTGGAATGTCACAATGGGCCCTGGGTACAAGGGGTTCCCCAGGATGTCACAATGGGCCCTGGGGACAATAGGAGGTTCTGGGATGTCACAATGGGCCCTGGGGACAATGAGGGTCCCCAGGATGTCACAATGGGCCCTGGGGACAATGGGGGGTGCCCAGGATATGAAAATAATTCCTGAGGACAAGGGGGGGTCCCCATGGTGTCACAATGGGTCCCCAGTGACAAGGAGGGGTCCCCATGGTGTCACAATAGGCCCTGGGGACAAAGTGGGGTCCTAGAATGTCACAATGGGCCCTGGGGACAAAAGGGGTTGCCATGATGCCGCAATAGGCCCTGGGGTCAAAGGGGGTAACCATGGTGCTACAATGGGCCCTGGGGACAAAGGGGGGTCCTGGGATGTCACAATGGTCCCTGGGGACAAAGGGGGTGTCCCCATGGTGCCACAATGGGCCCTGGGAGTAAGGGGTCCCCATGGTGTCACAATGGGTCCTGGGGTCAATGGGAGGTGCCCAAGATGTCACAATGGACCCTGAGGACAAGCGGGGGTCTCCATGGTGTCACAATGGGTCTCCAGTGACAAGGGGGGGTCCCCATGGTGTCACAATGGGCCCTGGGGACAAACGTGGCTCCCCTCAATATCAAAATGGGTCCTGGGGACAAAGTGGGCTCCTCGGATGTCACAATGGACACTGGGGACAACGGGAGGTCCTGGGACGTCACAATGGGCCCTGGGGACAAAGTTGGTCCCCACGATGTCTCAATGAGCCCCAGTTACAAAGGGGGGTACCCAGGATGTCACAATGGGCCGTGGGGACAATGAGGGGTCCTGGGACATCACAATGGGTCCTGGGGACAAGGGGGGGACCCCTGAATGTCACAATGGGCCCTGGGGACAATGTGGGGTCCTGGGATGTCACAATGGGCCCCAGTGACAAAGGGGGTCCCCTGAATGTCACAATGGGCCCTGGGGACAATGGGGGGTCCTGGGACGTCACAATGGGCCCTGGGGACAAGGAGGGATCCCCAGGATGTCACAATGGGCCTTGGGGACAAGGAGGGATCCCCAGGATGTCCCAAAGGGCCCTAGGGACAATGGGGGGTCCTGGGAAGTCACAATGGGCCCTGGGGACAAGGGGGGGTCCCCTGAATGTCACAATGGGCCCTGAGGACAATGGGAGGTCCCCATGGTGTCACAAAGGGTCACCAGTGACAAGGGAGGTCCCCACGGTGCCAGGATGGGTCCTGGGGACAAGGAGGTCCCCAGGATGGGTCCTGGGGACAAGGAGGTCCCCAGGATGTCACAATGGGCCCTTGTGACAATGAGGGTCCCCAGAATGTCACAATGGGCCTTAGGGACAAAGAGGCTCCCCAGGATGTCACAATGGGACCTGGGGACAAGGGGGTCCCCAGGAACTCACAATGGGCTCTGGGGACAATGGAGGTTCCCCAGGATGTTCACAATAGGCCCTGAGGACAGGGGGTGGTCCTCATGGTGTCACAATGGGTCCCCAGTGACAAGGGGGTCCCCAAGGTGTCACAATGGGCCCTGGGGACAATGGGGGGTCCTGGGACGTAACAACAGGCCCTGGGGACAAGAGGGGGTCCCCAGGATGTCACAATGGGCCCTGGGGACAAAGAGGGGTCCCCTGAATGTCACAATGGGCCCTGGGGACAATGGGGGGTCCTGGGATGTCACAATGAGCCCTGCGGACAAGGGTGGTACCCACGGTGTGACAATGGGTCCTGGGAACAAGGGGGGGTCCCCATAGTGTCACAATGGGTCCTGGGGACAAGTGGGGTCCCCAGGATGTCACAATGGGTCCTGGGGACAATGTGGGGTCCTGGGATGTCACAATGGGCCCCAGTGACAAAGGGGGTCCCCTGAATGCCACAATGGGTCCTGGGTACAATGTGGGGTCCTGGGACGTCACAATGGGCCCTGGGGACAAGGAGGGATCCCCAGGATGTCACAATGGGCCCTGGGGACAATGGGGGGGCCTGGGACGTCATAGTGGGCCCCAGTGACAAGGGGGGGTCCCCAGGATGTCACAATGTGCCCTGGGTACAAAGAGGCGTCCCCGGAATGTCACAATGGGCCCTGGGGACAAGGGGGTGCCCTGAATGTCACAATGGGCCCTGGGGACAATGGGGGGTCCTGGGACGTCACAATGGGCCCCAGTGACAAGGGGGGGTCCCCAGGATGTCACAATGGGCCCTGGGGACAAAGAGGGGTCCCCTGAATGTCACAATGGGCCCTGGGGACAAGGGGGTGCCGAGGGTGTCACAATGGGCCCTGGGGACTATGGGGGTCCCCAGGATGTCACAATGGGCCTTGGGGACCATAGGAGGTTCTGGGATGTCACAATGGGCCCTGGGGACAATGAGGGTCCCCAGGATGTCACAATGGGCCCTGGGGACAATGGGGGGTGCCCAGGATGTGAAAATGAGTCCTGAGGACAAGGAGGGGTCCCCATGGTGTCACAATAGGCCCTGGGGACAAAGTGGGGTCCTAGAATGTCACAATGGGCCCTGGGGACAAAAGTGGTTGCCATGGTGCCACAATGGGCCCTGGGGTCAAACGCGGTCCCCATGGTGCTACAATGGGCCCTGGGGACAAAGGGGGTGTCCCCATGGTGCCACGATGGGCCCTGGGAGCAAGGGGGTGGCCAGGATGTCACAATGGGTCCTGGGGACAATGGGGGGTGCCCAGGATGTCACAATGGACCCTGAGGACAAGGGGGGGTCTCCATGGTGTCACAATGGGTCCCCAGTGACAAGGGGGGGTCCCCATGGTGCCACAATGAGCCCTGGGGACAAAGGGAGGTCCCTAGGATGTCACAATGGGCCCTGGGGACTAATGAGGTCCCCACGGTGTCACAATGCGTCCTGGAGAAAAAGGGGGGTCCCCAGGATGTCACAATGGGCCCTTGGCACAATGGGGTTCCTGGGATGTCACAATGGGTCCCCAGTGACAAAGGGGGTCTCCAGGATGTCACAATGGGCTCTGGGGACAATGGGGGTCCTGGGACGTCACAATGGGTCCTGGGGTCAAAGAGGGGTCCCCAGGATGTCACAATGGGCCCTGGGGACAATGGGGGATCCTGGGATGTCACAATGGGCCCCAGTGACAAAGGGGGGTCCCCTGAATGTCACAATGGGCCCTGGGGACAAGGGGGTGCCGAGGATGTTACAATGGGCCGTGGGGACAATGGGGGGTCCTGGGACGTCACAATGGGCCCTGGGGACAAGGAGGGCACCCCAGGATGTCACAATGTGTCCTGGGGACAATGGCGGGTCCTGGGACGTCACAATGGGCCCTGGGGACATGGGGGGGTCTCCAGGATGTCACAATGGGCCCTGGGGACATAGAGGGGTCCCCTGAATGTCACAATGGGCCCTAGGGACAAGGGGGGGTCCTGGGATGTCACAATGGGCCCTGCGGACAAGGAGGGATTCCCAGGATGTCACAATGGGCCATGGGGACAAGGGGTTGTCCCCAGGATGTCACAATGGGCCCTGCGGACAAGGGTGGTACCCACGGTGTCACAATGGTCACTGGGCACAAGGGGGGTCCCTATAGTGTCACAATGGGTCCTGGGGACAAGTGGGGTCCCCTGAAAGTCACAATGGGCCCCGGGGACAATGGGGGGTCCTGGGACGTCACAATGGGCCCTGGGGACAAGGAGGGCACCCCAGGATGTCACAATGTGCCCTGGGGACAATGGCGGGTCCTGGGACGTCACAATGGGCCCTGGGGACATGGGGGGGTCCACAGGATGTCACAATGGGCCCTGGGGACAAAGAGGGGTCCCCTGAATGTCACAATGGGCCCTGGGGACAAGGGGGGGTCCTGGGATGTCACAATGGGCCCTGCGGACAAGGAGGGATTCCCAGGATGTCACAATGGGCCCTGGGGACAAGGGGGGGTCCCCAGGATGTCACAATGGGCCCTGCGGACAAGGTTGGTACCCACGGTGTCACAATGGTCACTGGGCACAAGGGGGGTCCCTATAGTGTCACAATAGGTCCTGGGGACAAGTGGGGTCCCCTGAAAGTCACAATGGGCCCTGGGGACAATGTGGGGTCCTGGGATGTCACAATGGGCCACAGTGACAAACGGGGGCCCCTGAATGTCACAATGGGCCCTGGGGACAATGGGGGGTCCTGGGACGTCACAATGGGCCCTGGGGACAAGGAGGGATCCCCAGGATGTCACAATGGGCCCTGGGGACAATGGCGGGTCCTGGGACGTCACAATAGGCCCTGGGGACTAGAGGGGGTCCCCAGGATGTCACTATGGGCCCTGGGGACAAAGAGGGGTCCCCTGAATGTCACAATGGGCCCTGGGGACAAGGGGGTGCCGAGGATGTTACAATGGGCCGTGGGGACAATGGGGGGTCCTGGGACGTCACAATGGGCCCTGAGGACAATGGTGGGTCCCCTGAATGTCACAATGGGCCCTGGGGACAAACGGGGGTCCGCAGGATGTCACAATGCGCACTTGGGACAAAGGGGGGGTCCCCATGGTGTCACAATGGGCCCAAGTGACAAGGAGGGTCCCCACGGTGCCACGATGGGTCCTGGGGACAAGGGCGTCCCCCAGATGTCACAATGGCCCCCAGTGACAAAGGGGTTCCCCATGGTGCCACAATGGGCCCTGGGGACAAAAGGGGTCCCCAGGATTTCACAATAGCACTGGGGACAAAGGGGGGTCCTGGGATGTCACAATGGGCCCCAGTGCAAACGGGGTCCCCAGGGTGCCACAATGGGCCGTGGGGACAAATGGGGTCCCCAGGATGTCACAATGAACCCTGGGGACAAAGTGTGGTCCTGGGACATTTCAATGGACCCTGGGGACAAAGGGGGGACCCCAGGATGTCACAATGGGCCCTGGGGACAAGGGGGTGCAGTGGATGTCACAATGGGCCCTGGGGAAAATGGGGGGTCCTGGAATGTCACAATGGGCCCTGGGTACAAGGGGTTCCCCAGGATGTCACAATGGGCCCTGGGGACAATAGGAGGTTCTGGGATGTCACAATGGGCCCTGGGGACAATGAGGGTCCCCAGGATGTCACAATGGGCCCTGGGGACAATGGGGGGTGCCCAGGATATGAAAATAATTCCTGAGGACAAGGGGGGGTCCCCATGGTGTCACAATGGGTCCCCAGTGACAAGGAGGGGTCCCCATGGTGTCACAATAGGCCCTGGGGACAAAGTGGGGTCCTAGAATGTCACAATGGGCCCTGGGGACAAAAGGGGTTGCCATGATGCCGCAATAGGCCCTGGGGTCAAAGGGGGTAACCATGGTGCTACAATGGGCCCTGGGGACAAAGGGGGGTCCTGGGATGTCACAATGGTCCCTGGGGACAAAGGGGGTGTCCCCATGGTGCCACAATGGGCCCTGGGAGTAAGGGGTCCCCATGGTGTCACAATGGGTCCTGGGGTCAATGGGAGGTGCCCAAGATGTCACAATGGACCCTGAGGACAAGCGGGGGTCTCCATGGTGTCACAATGGGTCTCCAGTGACAAGGGGGGGTCCCCATGGTGTCACAATGGGCCCTGGGGACAAACGTGGCTCCCCTCAATATCAAAATGGGTCCTGGGGACAAAGTGGGCTCCTCGGATGTCACAATGGACACTGGGGACAACGGGAGGTCCTGGGACGTCACAATGGGCCCTGGGGACAAAGTTGGTCCCCACGATGTCTCAATGAGCCCCAGTTACAAAGGGGGGTACCCAGGATGTCACAATGGGCCGTGGGGACAATGAGGGGTCCTGGGACATCACAATGGGTCCTGGGGACAAGGGGGGGACCCCTGAATGTCACAATGGGCCCTGGGGACAATGTGGGGTCCTGGGATGTCACAATGGGCCCCAGTGACAAAGGGGGTCCCCTGAATGTCACAATGGGCCCTGGGGACAATGGGGGGTCCTGGGACGTCACAATGGGCCCTGGGGACAAGGAGGGATCCCCAGGATGTCACAATGGGCCTTGGGGACAAGGAGGGATCCCCAGGATGTCCCAAAGGGCCCTAGGGACAATGGGGGGTCCTGGGAAGTCACAATGGGCCCTGGGGACAAGGGGGGGTCCCCTGAATGTCACAATGGGCCCTGAGGACAATGGGAGGTCCCCATGGTGTCACAAAGGGTCACCAGTGACAAGGGAGGTCCCCACGGTGCCAGGATGGGTCCTGGGGACAAGGAGGTCCCCAGGATGGGTCCTGGGGACAAGGAGGTCCCCAGGATGTCACAATGGGCCCTTGTGACAATGAGGGTCCCCAGAATGTCACAATGGGCCTTAGGGACAAAGAGGCTCCCCAGGATGTCACAATGGGACCTGGGGACAAGGGGGTCCCCAGGAACTCACAATGGGCTCTGGGGACAATGGAGGTTCCCCAGGATGTTCACAATAGGCCCTGAGGACAGGGGGTGGTCCTCATGGTGTCACAATGGGTCCCCAGTGACAAGGGGGTCCCCAAGGTGTCACAATGGGCCCTGGGGACAATGGGGGGTCCTGGGACGTAACAACAGGCCCTGGGGACAAGAGGGGGTCCCCAGGATGTCACAATGGGCCCTGGGGACAAAGAGGGGTCCCCTGAATGTCACAATGGGCCCTGGGGACAATGGGGGGTCCTGGGATGTCACAATGAGCCCTGCGGACAAGGGTGGTACCCACGGTGTGACAATGGGTCCTGGGAACAAGGGGGGGTCCCCATAGTGTCACAATGGGTCCTGGGGACAAGTGGGGTCCCCAGGATGTCACAATGGGTCCTGGGGACAATGTGGGGTCCTGGGATGTCACAATGGGCCCCAGTGACAAAGGGGGTCCCCTGAATGCCACAATGGGTCCTGGGTACAATGTGGGGTCCTGGGACGTCACAATGGGCCCTGGGGACAAGGAGGGATCCCCAGGATGTCACAATGGGCCCTGGGGACAATGGGGGGGCCTGGGACGTCATAGTGGGCCCCAGTGACAAGGGGGGGTCCCCAGGATGTCACAATGTGCCCTGGGTACAAAGAGGCGTCCCCGGAATGTCACAATGGGCCCTGGGGACAAGGGGGTGCCCTGAATGTCACAATGGGCCCTGGGGACAATGGGGGGTCCTGGGACGTCACAATGGGCCCCAGTGACAAGGGGGGGTCCCCAGGATGTCACAATGGGCCCTGGGGACAAAGAGGGGTCCCCTGAATGTCACAATGGGCCCTGGGGACAAGGGGGTGCCGAGGGTGTCACAATGGGCCCTGGGGACTATGGGGGTCCCCAGGATGTCACAATGGGCCTTGGGGACCATAGGAGGTTCTGGGATGTCACAATGGGCCCTGGGGACAATGAGGGTCCCCAGGATGTCACAATGGGCCCTGGGGACAATGGGGGGTGCCCAGGATGTGAAAATGAGTCCTGAGGACAAGGAGGGGTCCCCATGGTGTCACAATAGGCCCTGGGGACAAAGTGGGGTCCTAGAATGTCACAATGGGCCCTGGGGACAAAAGTGGTTGCCATGGTGCCACAATGGGCCCTGGGGTCAAACGCGGTCCCCATGGTGCTACAATGGGCCCTGGGGACAAAGGGGGTGTCCCCATGGTGCCACGATGGGCCCTGGGAGCAAGGGGGTGGCCAGGATGTCACAATGGGTCCTGGGGACAATGGGGGGTGCCCAGGATGTCACAATGGACCCTGAGGACAAGGGGGGGTCTCCATGGTGTCACAATGGGTCCCCAGTGACAAGGGGGGGTCCCCATGGTGCCACAATGAGCCCTGGGGACAAAGGGAGGTCCCTAGGATGTCACAATGGGCCCTGGGGACTAATGAGGTCCCCACGGTGTCACAATGCGTCCTGGAGAAAAAGGGGGGTCCCCAGGATGTCACAATGGGCCCTTGGCACAATGGGGTTCCTGGGATGTCACAATGGGTCCCCAGTGACAAAGGGGGTCTCCAGGATGTCACAATGGGCTCTGGGGACAATGGGGGTCCTGGGACGTCACAATGGGTCCTGGGGTCAAAGAGGGGTCCCCAGGATGTCACAATGGGCCCTGGGGACAATGGGGGATCCTGGGATGTCACAATGGGCCCCAGTGACAAAGGGGGGTCCCCTGAATGTCACAATGGGCCCTGGGGACAACGGGAGGACCTGGGACGTCACAATGGGCCCTGGGGACAAAATTGGTTCCCACGATGTCTCAATGAGCCCCAGTGACAAAGGGTGGTCCCCAGGATGTCACAATGGGCCCTGGGGACAACAGGGAGTTATGGGTCGTCCAATGGGCCCTGGGGACAAAGGGGGTCCCCAGGATGTCACAATGGGCCCTGGGGATAATGGGGCGTCCTGGGACGTCACAATGGGCCCTAGGGACAAGGGGGGGTTCCCAGGATGTCACAATGGGTCTGTGGACAAAGAGGCGTCCTCTGAATGTCACAATGGGCCCTGGGGATAAAGGGGGTCCCCAGGATGTCACAATGGCCCCTGGGGACAAAGTGGAGTTCTGGGATATCATAATGTGCCACAGTGACAAAGGGGGTCCCCATGGTGCCACAGTGAGCCCTGGGGACAAAGGGAGGTCCCCAGGATGTCACAATGGGTCCTGGGGACTAAAGGGGTCCCCACGGTGTCACAATGGGCCCTGGATATAATGGGGTATCCTCTGATGTCATAAGGGGCCCTGGAGACAAGGGGGGTCCCCAGGATGTCACAATGGGCCCTGGGATAAAAGGGGGTCCTAGGATGTCACAATGAGCCCTGCGGACAAGGGTGGTACCCACGGTGTCACAATGGGCCCCGGGGACAAGGGGGGGTCCCCATAGTGTCACGATGGGTCCTCAGTGACAAGGGGGGTCCCCACGGTGCCACGATGGGCCCTGGGGACAAGGAGGGGTTCCCATTGTGTCACGATGGGCCCTGGGGTCAAAGGGGTTTCCCAGGACATCACAATGGGTTCTGGGGACAATGGGGATCCTGGGACATCACAATGGGCCCTTGGGACAACGGGGATCCTGGGACGTCACAATGGGCCCTGGAGACAAAAGGATTCCCCAGGATGTCACAATGGACCCTGGAGACAAAGGGGATCCCCACGGTGTCACAATGGGCCCTGGGGACAAAGGGGGTCCCCACGGTGTCACAATGGGCCCTGGGGACAAAGGGGGTCCCCAGAATGTTACAATGGGACTGGGGGACAGTTGGGGGTCTTGGGATGTCACAATGGGCCCCAGTGACAAAAGGGGTCCCCATGGTGCCACAATGAGCCCTGGGGACAAAGGGAGGTCCCCAGGATGTCACAATGGGCCCTGGGGACTAGTGGGGTCCCCACGGTGTCACAATGGGCACTGGAGACAAAGGGGGTTCTTCAGGATGTCACAATGGGCCCTTGGGACACATGGGGGTCCTGGGATGTCACAATGGGTCCCCAGTGACAAGGGGGGTCCCGACGGTGCCACGATGCGTCCTGGGGACAAGGGGGTCCCTAGGATGTCACAATGGGCCCTGGGGACAAAGGGGCTCCCCAGGATGTTCACAATGGGCCCTGAGGACAAGGGGTGGTCCCCATGGTTTCACAATGGGCCCTGGGGACAAAGGGGCTCCCCAGGATGTTCACCATGGGCCCTGAGGACAAGGGGTGGTCCCCATGGTTTCACAATGGGCCCTGGGGACAATGGGGGGTCCTGGGACGTCACAATGGACCCTGGGGACAAAGGGGGTCCCCATGGTGCCGCAATGGGCCCTGGGGAGAAAGCGGGGGTCCCCAGGATGTCACAATGGGTCCTGAGGACAAGGGGGTTCCCCATGGTGTCACAATGAGCCCTGGGGACAATGGAGGGTCCTGGGATGTCACAATGGGCCCTGGGGACAAGGGGTTAGGGGGTTGTGTTAGGGGGTTGGAGGATTAGGTGGTGCAGGATTTGGGGGTGCAAGGCCAAGGGAGCAGGATTTTGCGGAGCCTGATTTGGGGCTACAGGGTCTGGGGTTGCAGGTTCCAGGGGTGCAGGATTTGGGGGTTCAGGGTTTAGGGGAGCAGTGGTTTGGAGTGCAGTGTTTTGGGGTGCAGGGTTTGGGGAAGGAGGATATGGGGGTGCAGGGTTTAGGGTGCAGGATCTTGGGGTGCAGGGGTTTGGGGTGGGGTACTTGGTAGGGTAGGATTTGGGGGTGGAAAGTTTAGGGGGTAGGGCTGGGGGTGCAGGATTTGGGGGTGAAGGGGTTGTGAGGTGCAGGCTTCTGGGGTGCAGGGTTTGGGAGATCGGTACGTGGGGCTGGAGGATTTGGGGGTGCAGGGTTTGGAGCAGCAGGATCTGGGGGTGCAAGATTGGGGGTAGCAGGGTTTTGGGAAGCAGGGTTTTGGGGTCAGGCTTTAGGGGGACAGGGTTTGGGGGGCAGGGTTGGAAGGGATGATTTTGGGGTGCAGGGTTTAGGGCAGCAGGATCTTGGGGTGAAGGGGTTTGGTGTGAAGGGTTGGGTAGGACAGGATTTGGGGTGCAGGTTTTTAGGGTGCAACTTGTGGGGGTCAGGATTTGGGGTAGAGGGTTTGGGGGTGCAGGGTTTAGTGGTGCAGGGTTTGGGGGTGCAGGTGAATTTTGCGGTAAAGGATTTGGGGTGCAGGGTTGGGGGACGCAGGATCTGAGGGTGCAGTGTTTGGGGTGCAGAGTTAGGGGCTGCAGGATTTGGGGTGCAGGGTTTGGGGGGCACTGTTTTGGGGGGAAGGATTTGGGGGATGCAGGGTTTAAGGGTTTAGAATTTGTAGGTGTCGAATTTTGGGGTGCAGGAGGTGTGGGGTTTGGGGTTGCAGGATTTGGGGGAGAATGGTTTGGGGGTGCAAGACTTGAGGGTGCAGGGTTTGGGGGTTTGGGACGTGGGGCTGGAGGATTTGGGGGTGCAGGATTTGGGGTGCAGTGTGTGGGGGTGCAAGATCTGTGGGTGTACGAGCGTTGGGTGTGGGATTTGAAGGACAATGATTTGGGGGTGCAGGGATTGGGGGTGTAGGGTTTTGGGGTTGCTACGTTTGGCGATTCGGGATGTGGAGGTCAAGGATTTGGGGGTACAAGGGCTGGTTGCAGGATTTGGGGGTACAGGGTTGGTTGCAGGATTTGGGGTGCAGGGTTTGAAGTGCAGGGCTAAAGGGGGCAGGATTTGGAGGTGCAAGATTTGGTGGTCTGGGGTACTGGGCTGCAGGGTTTTGGGGTGCGGGATTTGGGGGTGCAGGTTCCATGTCTTCAGGAACTGGGCGGGGAGGGTTTCTTGGTGTGGACTTTTGAGTGCAAGTTTGAGGGGCCTTGATTTTGGGGTGCACGGTTTGGGGGGCAGGATTCCGGGTGTAAGGTTTTGAGGTGCAGGACTTGGGGTGCAGGTTTCACACGTTAAGGAACTGGGGCTGCAGAGGTTGGGGGTGCAGTGTTGTGGGCTGCAGGGTTGAAGGGTGCAGGATTTAGGGGTGCAGGTTTTGGGGGTGCAGGAGCTGGGGGTGCAGGCTGTAGGGATCCGAATATGGGGGTGCAGGGTTCTGGGGTGCAGGATCTGGGTGAGCAGGCTGTTGGGGTACAGAACCTTGTAGTTCAGCGTTTAGAGGCAGGATTTGGGGGTGCAGGGCTTTGGGGTGAGGGGTCTGGGGTGAGGGGTTCAGGTGTTCAGCACCTGGGGGTGCAGGACCTGAGGGTTGGAGGATTTGGGGGTGCAGGGATTTTAGGGTTCAACTTGTGGGGTGCAGGGTTTTGGGTATAGGGTTTAGGGGTGCAGAGTTTTGGGGGGGAGGATTGGGGAAGCAGGGTTTTGGGGTGCAAGGTTCAGTGGTGCAGGGTTCTGGGGGTGCAGGGTTTAGCACCAGAATTGGGGGTGCAGGGTTTGGGATTGCAGGGTGTTGGGGGAAGGATCTGGGGGTACAAGATTGGGGGCAGCAGGGTTTTGGGGAGCAGGGTTTCGGGGTCAGGCTTTAGGGGGACAGGGTTTGGGGGGCAGGGCTGGGAGGGATGATTTGGGGGTGCAGGGTTTAGGGCAGCAGGATCTTGGGGTGAAGGGATTTGGGGTGAAGGGTGGGTAGGACAGGATTTGGGGGTGCAGGATTTTAGGGTGCAACTTGTGGGGGCAGGATTTGGGGTACAGGAGGTTGGGGGTGCAGGGTTTGGGGTGTAGGATTTAGTGGAGCAGAGAATGGGGGTGAAGGTCTTGTGGAGGCAGAATTGGGGGTGCAGGTCTTGGGGAGGCAGAATTGGGGGTGCAGATTTTGGGTGTTCAGGACCTGGGGGTGCAGGATTTGGGGATGTAGGTTTTGGGGGGTAGATTTTGGGGTGCTGGGTTCGGCACATGGGTCTGGAGGATTTGGGGGTGCAGGGTTAAGGGGTTTAGGATTTTGGGGTGCACAGCTTAGGGTGCACGTTCTGGGCATGTATGATTTCAGAGTGCAGGGCTTTGGGGTACAGGATTTGGGGTGCAGGGTTTTGGGGTCAGGATCTGGGGGTGCAGGGTGTTGGGGAGAAGGATTTGGGGGTGCAGCATTTTGAAGTGCAGGGTTTGGAGGAGGGAGGTTTTGGGGGTGAAGGATTTGGTGGTTCAGGTTTTGGGGGTGCAGTGTTAAGAGGGTGGAGGTTTAGGGGTGCAGGATTTGGGGGTTCAGGATGTGGGGGTGCAGGGTATGGGAGGGAAGGATCTGGGGCTTCAGGATTTGGGGGTGCACTGTTGGGGGTGCAGGGTTTAGAAGTCAGGTCTAAGAGTGCAGCGTTTGGGGTGCAGACTGTGGGGTGCACAGGACTGGAGCACAGGATTTGGGGGTGCGGGGTTTCAGGGATCAGGATTTGGAGGTGTGGAGTTTTGGGGTGCAGGGGATGGGGTTGAAAGATCTGAGGGTGTAGGGTGGTGGGGGGAGGATTTGGGGGTGAGAGATTTGGGTGCAGGATTTGGGGGTTCAGTGTTTAGGGCAGCACAATCTTGGGGTGCAGGGGTTTGCAGTGAAAGGTTTGGCAGGCAGGATTTGGGGTGCAGGATTCTGGGGTGCTGGGTTTGGGGTACAGGATTTGGTGTTGCAGGGATGGGGTTGAAGGGCTTGGGTTTCCAGGCCTTTGAGGTGCAGGATTTGGAGGTGCAAGGTTTGGCAGGGAATTCTTTGGGGTGCAGGGTTTGGGGGCAGGGTTTAGGAGTGGAGGGTATAGGACGGAAGGATTTGGGAATGCAGGGTTTGGGGTGCAGGTTTCGGGGTTCAGGAAGGTAGGGAGGGCAGGATTAGGGGGTGCAAGGTTTCAGTTGTAGGGTTTAGGGGTGCAGAGTTTGGTAGGGCCGAATTTGGGGGTGCAGGGTTTGGGGTGCAGGGTTTGGGAAGACAGGATCGGGGGTGGAGGATTTGGGGGTGCAGGATTGAGGGGCAGGGTTTTGGTGCAGGGCTTGGGGTCAGGATCTGGGGTGCAGGTTTGGGAAGAGTATTTTGGGGTGCAGGATTTTGGGTGCCGTGTTTGCGGGGCAGGTTTGGGGTGATCACTGCACCTTTTCCTTTCTCCAGGTGCAGAGCCCGTGCCTCACTTGGTTCCGTCTGCAAACAGCGCCCATCCCAGCTCGAATCCCCCTGCCCCTCTCACCCTGTGCAGCTCTTTGTGCGCTGAGCTCCGCACTCAGCACCAGCGGGTGCGGCTCCTCCTGAGAGGCTGGGGGGAGGGGGCGGGGCCAAGGGCTGGTTTGAGGGGGCGGGGCTGAGGCGGCGAGCTGCGATTGGCCGGCCGGGCCGCAGCGGCCGTTCCCGCCTGAGCCTTGGGGCGGAGCCAGAGCGGGAGTGTGGGGGGCGGCCGGGCCAGGAGCCGCCCGCAGAGCGCCCGGAGAGCGGGCTTCGGGGACTCTGCCCGGGAACGAGCGGCAGGAGGAGAGGAGACGGCCCCAGCGGTACCGGGTGAGCTTCTGGCTGGAGCCTGGGAGCTGTTCCTCCCAGCGAGGGCTGTCGGGCACTGAACGGGCTGCCCAGGGCAGGGCTGGAGCCGCCATCCCTGGAGGGGTTTCCACAGGAGCTCCTGAGGGCCGTGGGCAGTGCCGGGGGGTTGTGCTTGGACTCCAGCACCTTCAAGGTGTTTGACACCCAAAGGGATTCTGTGGCACACTCCATTTTCACATTGCCATGGAGCCCGGAGGTCCCAGCGGGGTTTGGATCAGCGTGTTCTGGAACATTCTCAGTGGTCGGGTCTGTGTGCAGAGTGTGGTGGGAACGAGAAGAGAGGAGATGGAGAGAACAGTGGGGAGGTGGAGGAGCAGGAGTGGAGGTGAATACCAGAGAGAGCGAGTGTGTGCGGATCAGCAGTGATCACCCCAAACCTGCCCCGCAGACACGGCACCCAAAATCCTGCACCCCAAAATACTCTTCCCAAACCCTGCACCCCAGATCCTGACCCCCAGAACCCTCAAACCCCAAATCCTGCACCCTAGATTCTGCATCCCTGTTAACCCTTCACCCCAAAACCCTGCAACACAAAATCCTGCAGCACCAAATCCTGCAACCCCAAATTCGGCCCTACCAAACTCTGCACCCCTAAACCCTATAAGCGAAATCTTGCACCCCCTAAACCTGTCCTCCCAAATCCTAAACCCCCAACAATGCACCCCCAAACCCTGCACCCCAAATCCTGCCCCCCCAGCTTGCACTCTGCACCCCCAAACCGTGCACTCCCAATCCTTGAACGCCCAAGTCCTGCACCCCCACGTCCTTAGTGCCCAAAATGTGTACCCCAGATCCTCCCCACCCAGTCCTGCACCCCTAATATTCCACCCTCTAATAATGCACCCCTAAGCCTCGCACCCTGAAAGCTGCACCCCCAGGTCCTGAGTCCCCAAACCCTGCACCCCCAAATCCCGCGCCCTTAAATCCTGTCCTCTTAAAACCCAGGACCCCCATAGTTTGCCTCCCCAAACCCTGCTCCCCAAACCACTGCACCCCCAAACACAGCACCCCCAGGTCCTGAACACCCAAACCCTGCACCCCAAACCCTGTACCCCCAAAGGCAGCACCCCCAGGTCCTGAGCTCGCAAACTCTGCACCCCAAACCCTGCCATCCCAAACCCTGCACCCATAATTCTGCCTCTCAAACCCTGATCCCTGAAACACTCCACCTCCAAACCCTGCACCCAAAAATCGTTCCCCAACACCCTGCACCCCCTAACCCTGAACCCCAAATACCAAAAACCCTGCACCCCAAGATCCTGCAAGGTTTGGTAACCTTGCACCCTCAAATATTGCACTCCCCAAACCTGCATCCCGAAAGCATTCCTGCCCAAATTCTGTACCCTAAGATCCTGTACCCCCAAAATCCTTCTCCCCAACCCTGCACCCCCAAAAACTCCACCCCCACCACCTGAACCCCCAAACCCTGTACTAAAACCTGCAACCACAGACCTGGCACGCCCAAACTCTGCACCCCAAATCCTCCCTCCCCAAAACCTGCACCCCAAAACCGTACAAGCCTGGATCTTGCACCCCTAAATCTCTGCACTCCACAACCCTGCACCCTCAAATCCCACACCCCTATATCCTGTCCCCCAAACGCATGCACCTCCAAACCCTTGACCCCCAAATCCTGCAACCCTAAGCCAGGCACCCCCAAACCCTTCCCCATTAAACCCTGCACCCCCAATTCCTCCATCCCCACGTCATGAGCCCCCAAACCCTGCTCCCTAAAACTCTGCACCCCCAAACCCTGAATTCCCAGGCCCTGCACCCCAAACTTAGCTGTCAAAACTGTGCACCCAAAATTCTGCCCCCAGCGAACCCTAACCCTGGCTCCCCAAACCCTGCCCCCCAAACCCTGCTTCCCGTTATCCTCCAACCCCACAGCCCAAATCCCCAGTACCAGCAACCCCAAAACCCTGTACCCCCATCCCTGCACCCCAAATCATTTTCCTTCAAATCCTACCTGCAAAACTTGTACACCCCAAGATCCTGCACCCCAAACCCTGTGCCCCAAACACTGCACCCCCAAACCCTGCCCTTCTAGATCCTGCACCCCAATGCCCTGCCCCCCCAGGTTCTGGACCCCCAAAACCTGCTCCCCAAACCCTACCCCCCCTAAACTGTCCACCCCCAAACTCTGCCCTACCGAGCCCTCCACCCCCAAACCCCTGCACACCAAGATCCTGCTGCCCTAAACCCTGCACCCCCTTATCATCCTTCCCTAAACCCTGCACCCCAAACCCTGCACCCCAAACCACTGCACCCCAAACCTGACACCCCAGAACGCTGCAACACCACGTCCTGCCCCCTTAAACTGCACACCCCAGAATTCTGCACCCTAAAGTCCTGCACCCCAAAGCGTGCCCTACCAAAACTTTGTACCCCAACCCCTGCAGCCCCAACCCCGCACCCCCAAACCCTGCACCCCAAATCCTGCACTCCACAATCATACACCCTGAAACACTGAAACCCCAAATCCTACCCCTCAAACACTGCACCCCAAATCCTTCCTCCAGAACACTGCAGCCCTAAACCCTAAATCCCTGCAGCCCCAAATCCCGTCTAACCTTGGACCCCCAAAATCTGCACCCCTAGATCCTTCCCCCCAAGTGAATGCACCCCCAAAACCTGAACTCCAAACCCTGTACCCCAGATCCTGACCCCAAGCCCTGCACCAAAACCCTGCCCCTCAGTCCTGCACCCCCAAATCCTCCACCCCCGATCCTGTCTTCCCAAACCCTGCACCCCAAACTCTGCACCCCCAAATTCGGCCCCACTAAACTCTGCACCCCTAAACCCTACAACTGAAACCTTGCACCCCCTAATCCTGCCCTCCCTACCTTCCTGAACCCCGAAACCTGCACCCCAAACCCTGCATTCCCAAATCCTTCTGTCCTATACCCTACACCCCTAAACCTGCCCCCAAACCCTGCACCCCAAAGAATTCCCTCCCAAACCTTGCACCTCCAAATCCTGCACCTCAAAGGCCTGGAAACCCAAGCCCTTCAACCCCATCCCTGCAACACCAAATCCTGTACCCCAAACCCAGCACCCCAGAATCCTGCACCCCAAATCCTGCCTACCAAACCTTTCACTGCAAACCCCTGCACCCCAAGATTGTGCTGCCCTAAACACTGAACCCCCAAATCCTGCAGCCCCGGATCCTTGCCTCCCAAAACTCTGCACCCCCAAATCCTGCACCCCAAATCTCTCACCCCCACCACCCTGCACTCCCAACCCCTGCACCCCAAAACTCCACACCTCCAAATCCTGAACCCTGAAACCTCGCACCCCCAAATCCTCTGCCCCAGTCCTGTGCACCCCACACTCTGCAACCTTAAATTTCCCCCCAAGCCCCTGCACCCCAAACGCTGCACTCTTAGACCTGACTTCTAAACCCTGCACCCCCAAACAGTGCACCCCCAAATCCTGAACCCCCAGATCCTGAATTCCAGGATCTTGCACCCCCAGACCCTGCACCCCCAAATCAGACACACGAACACCCTGCATCCCCAAATCTTGCACCTCTAAGCCTCCACCCCTTAACACTGCATCCCCAAATCTTTCACCCCAAAACCTCAACCCAGAACCCTGTACCCCAAAACCCTACACCTCCAAATCCTGAACCCTTAAACCCTGCACCCCCAGATCCTCCCCCCAAATGAATGAACCCCCAAAACCTACACCCCCAGATGCTGCTGCCCCATACCCCGCACCCCAAACTCTGCACCCAGAAATCCTGCACTTTCATAACCCTGCACCTCAAATAATTCCCTCGACCCTGCACCCCCAGAACCTGTAACCCCAATCGCTGCACCCCCAGGTCCTGTCCCCACACTCTGCACTGCCAGATCCTGCCCCCCTAAACCCTTAAAGCCCAAATATTGTACCCTCAGATCCTTCCTCAACACCCTGCACCCCCAAATTCCCCACCGAAAACCTGCACCCCCAGATCCTGCACCACCAAGTTCTGTACCCTGAAGCCCTGCATTGAAAATCCTGCCCCCTAACTCTGCACCCCCAAATCCTGCACCCCCAAATCCTGCATCCCTAAACCCTGCACCCCCAAATCCTTCAACCCCCAAAGCCAATGCACTGCCAAACCCTGGACCCCCAGATACTGCACCCCAGAACCCTGCACGTTGAAATCCTGCACCCCCAAACCCTGCAGCCCAGAACCCTATACCCGATATCCTGCCGCCCCACAACTTGCACCCCCCAAACCTGCAACCCCAGATACTGCACCCCAAATCCTGCATCTTGAAACCCTGCACCCCTAAATCCTTCCTCCCAAGCCATGAATCCCCAAAACCTGTAATACCAAATCCTGCACCCCCAAATCCTGCACCCCAAAATCGTTGCCCCAAACCATTCGCCCCCGAATCTTTTATGTCCAAACCTGTCCCCCAAAACCTTGCACCCCTGAACTCTGCTCCCCCAAAGCCGGCCTGCGAAACCTTGTCAACCAATTCCATCACCCCCAGATCCTGCTCCCCAAACCCTGCACCCAAAATCCTGCCCCACAAACCCTGCGCCCTCAGATCCTTCCTTACCCAACCCTGCACCCCCAAATCCTCCAACCCCCAAATCCTCCATCCCCCAAGTCCTGAACCCTGCACCCCCATCTCCTCACCCCAAAGCCCTGCACCCCCAAATCCTGCCTCTAAACCCTGAACAACAAGGTTCTGCACCCCAAACGCTGCTCCCCCATATCCTGCTCCCCAGATCCTGCACCCCAGAATCCTGCACCCCCATACTGTGATCCCTGCACCCTGCACCCCCAGATCCTTCCCTCCTAAAACCCATAGCCCCATAACCCTGCACCCCAAAACGCTGCACCTCCAGATCGTGAACCTTTAAACCCTGCACCCCAAATCCTTCCTCCCCAAAACCTGCACCCCAAAACCCTACAATCCCAGATCTTGCACCTGCAAATCTCTGCACTCCACAACCCTGCACCCTCAAATCCTGCACCTGTATATCCTGCCCCCCAAAACCCTGGCACCTCCAAACCCTTGACCCCCAAATCCTGCAACCCTAAACCAGGCACCCCAAACCCTTCCCCACCAAACCCTGCACCCCTCAGACCCTGAAACCCAAATCCCTCTCCCAAAGCCCCTGCACCCCTTAAATCCTGTACCCCTGAAATCCTGTTCCCTAAGACCCTGCACCCCAAAATACTGCACCCCAACCCCTGCAGGCCAACCCCGGCACCCCAGAGCCCTTCAACGCAAAATCCTGCACCCCCAGTTCTGAACATGCAAAACCTGCCCCCTAAACCCTGCACCCCAAAACCTGCCCCCTAACACTGCACCCCAAAGCCCAGCACCCCAAAATCCTTCCCCCCCAGTTTCTAAAGACATGAAACCTGCACCCCGATAACCTCACCCTAAAGCCCTGCACCTCCAAATCCTGCCCTACCAAAGCCTTCAGCCCTGCACCCCAAGATCCTCCTACCCTAAACCCCCAACACCCTGCACCCATAAATCCTGGAACCAAACCTTGCACTACAAACCCCTACACCCCCAAATCCTTCCCCCCTAACCCTGCACCCTGAAACCCTTCAACCCCAGATCATACACCCCCAAACCCTGCACCCCGAAAGCATTCACCCCCTAACACTGCACCCCCAAATCCTGGAACCCCGAATCTTGAAATCTCAAACCCTGCACTGCAACACCTTGCGCTTCCGAACCCTGCACCCCCAAACCTTGCACCCCCAGATTCTGCACCCCAAAACCCGGCACCCCAGACCCCTGCACACCTAAGTTCTGCACCTCCAGGCTCTACACGTGTGGACCCTGTACCCCCAAACCCTGCATACACAAAACCTGACCTTGGAAATCCTGCACCCCCAAATCCTCCAGCCCCACGTCCTGAACTCCCAAAGCCTGTACCCCTAAAACCTGCAACCACAAACCTGGCACCTCCAAACTCTGCACCCCAAATCTTCCCTCCCCAAAACGTGCACCCCAAAACCATACAAGCCCATATCTTGCACCCCTAAATCTCTGCACTCCACAACCCTGCACCCTCAAATCCTGCACCCCTATATCCTGCCCCCCAAAACCCTGCACCTCCAAACCCTTGACCCCCAAATCCTGCAACCCTAAACCAGGCACCCCAAACCCTTCCCCACCAAACCCTGCACCCCCAGTTCCTCCATCCCCACGTCATGAACTCCCAAACCCTGCTCCCCAAAACTCTTCACCCCCAAAGCCTGAATTCCCAACCCCTGCACCCCAAACTTAGCTGTCAAAACTGTGCTTCCCAAAATTCTGCCTCCTCAAGCCTGGCCCCACAGAACCCTGACCCTCACCCTGGCTCCCCAAACCCTGCACCCCAAACCCTGCACCCCCAAATCATTTTCCTTCAAATCCTGCATCCAAAACTCGTACACCCCAAGATCATGCACCCCCAAGTCCTGAAACTTCAAACCCTGCACCCTCAGATCCTTCCTTACCCAACCCTGCACCCCCAAACACTGCACCCTAAATCCGGCTTCCCCAAACCGTGCACCCCAAAATCAAGGCCCCTCAAACTTGATTCAAAAATCTGCACCACAAAACCCTGCCCCCCCAGTTCCTAAAGACATGGAACCTGCACCCCCAAAGCCTCACCCTAAAGCCCTGCACCCCCAAATCCGGCCCTACCAAACCCTTCAGCCCTGCACCCCAAGATCCTCCTACCCTAAGCCCCCAACACCCTACACCCATAAATCCTGGAACCCCAGATCCTGCACCCCAAAACTCTGCAGCTCCAGATCCTAAACCCTTCAACCCTGCACCCCAAATCCTCCCCAAACACTCTACCCCCCAAAGCCTACAGCCCTAAATGCTGCCCCACAAACCCTGCACCCCCAGATCTGTCCCCGAAACTCTGTGCCCCAACAGCATGCACCCTCAAATCCTCCACCCCCAAATCCCTGACCCCAAAACCCTGCACCCCCAATCCCTGCACCCCCAAATCATTGTCCTTCAAATCCCACACCCAAAGCTCGTACACCCCCAGATCTTGCACTCCCACACACTGCACCCCAAATCCTGCACCCCCAAATCCTCCAGCCCCATGTCCCAAACCCCCAAACCCTGCACCCTCAAGTCTTGCACCCCCAAACCATTCTCCCCCAAATCCTGCAACCCCAAACCCCACACCTCCTGCACCCCAAAATTCGACACCTCCAAATTCTAAACCCTTAAACCCTGCATCTCGCAAATCCTTCCCCCCAAAACAGTGCCCCCCAAACCCTGCACCCCAGATCCTGCAGCCCCTAACTCTGCACCCCAAACGCTGCACCCTCAGATCCTGCGTCCCCCAACCCTGCACCCCAAATCCTTTACCGCAAAATTCCCCAAACCTGCAAACCCAAATCCTGCACCCCCAGTTCCTGAACATGTGAACCCTGCACCCCCAAACCTTCAGCCCGAAGCCCTGCACCCCCAAATCCTGCCGTACACAACCCTTCACCCTAAACCTCTTCAACCCAAGATACTGAAACCCTTAGCCATGCCCCCCCAAACCTACATCCCCAAATCCTGCACCCACAGGTCCTGAACACCCAAAATCTGCACCCCCAAATCCCTGAACTCCAAAAACCTGCACCCCCAATTCTGCCTCCCCAAGACCTGCACCCCCAAACCCTGCACCACTAAACCCTGCACCCCCAAACCCTCTACCCCAAATCCTGACCCCCACAAGTTGCACCCTAAAAACCTGCACCCCAAATCCTGTCCTACCCAACCCTTCACCCCAAATCCCTTCACCCCAAGATCGTGCTGACCTAAACCCTGCACCCCAAAATCATCCCTCCCAACCCTGCCCCCTAAACCCTCTCCCCCTAAAGCCTGACCCCTAAACCCTGCTCCCCAAAACCCTGCTACCCCCAATCTTGCACCCCCAGATCCTGCTGCTCCAAACCCTGCACCCCAAATCCTCCAGCCCCACGTACCGATCTCCCAAACCCTGCACCCCAGAAGCCTGCACCTCACAACCCCTTCACCCCCAAATCCTGCACCCCCAGCCCTACCCCCTAAACTTTCCACCCCCAATCCTGCCCTACCAAGCCCTCCACCCCAAACCCCTGCACCCCAAGATCCTGCACCCTAAACCCTGCACCCCTATATCCTCCTTCCCCAAACCCTGCACCCCAAAACACTGCACTCCAAACCACTGCACCCCTAAACCCTGAATCCCCAAATCCTGCACCCCTGGAACCTGCAACCACAGACCCTGTAGCCCCAAATCACGCCCCGCAAAATCCTGCTCCCTTGGCCTTGCACCCCCAAATCCTGCACCACCTAATCCTCCAAACCCCTAACACAACCCCCTAACCCCTTGTCCCCATGGCCCACTGTGACATCCCAGGACCCCCCATTGTCCCCAGGGCTCATTGTGACACCATGGGGACCTCCCCTTGTCCTGAGGCCATAGTGATATCCTGGGGAGCCCCCTTTGTCCCCAGGGCCCATTGTGACATCCCAGGACCCCACATTGTCCCCAGGGCCCATTGTGACATCCTGGGGACCCCTCTTTGTCCCCAGGACCCATTGTGAGGTCCCAGGACCCCCCATTGTCCCCAGAGCGCATTGTGACATCCTGGAGACCCTTTTTGTCCGTAGGGCCCATTGTGACGTCCCAGGACCCCCCATTGTCCCCAGGGTCCATTGTTACATCCTGGGGACCCCCTTGTCCCCAGGACCCATCGTGACACCATGGGCACCCTCCTTGTTACTGGGGACCCATTGTGACACCATGGGGAGCCCCCCTTGTCCTCAGGGCCCATTGTGACATCCTGGGCACCCTCCTTTGTCCCCCGCGACCATTGTAACACCGTGGGGACCCCCTTTGTCCCCAGGGCCCATTGTGACACTGTGGGGACCCCCCCTTGTCACTGGGGACCCATTGTGACACCATGGGGACCACCCCTTGTCCTCAGGGCCTATTGTGAACATCCTGGGGAACCTCCATTGTCCCCGGAGCCCAGTGTGAGATCCTGGGGACCCCCTCTGTTCCCCGGGCTCATTGTGACTTTCAGGGGACCCCCCGTTTGTCCCCAGGGCCCATCGTGACACCATGGGGACCCTCCTTGTCACTGGGGACCCATTGTGACATCCCAGGACTCCACATTGTCCCCAGGGCCCATTGTGACATCCTGGGGAGCCCTCTTTGTCCCCAGGACCCATTGTGACGTCCCAGGACCCCCCATTGTCCCCAGGGCCCATTGTGACATCCTGGGGACCCCTCTTTGTCCCCAGGACCCATTGTGACGTCCCGGGACCCCCATTGTCCCCAGGGCCCATTGTGACACCTTGGGGACCCCCTTGTCACTGGGGACCCATTGTGACACCATGGGGAACACCCCTTGTCCTCAGGGCCTATTGTGAACATCCTGGGGAACCTCCATTGTCCCCAGAGCCCACTGTGAGATCCTGGGGACCCCCTTGTCCCCAGGTCCCATTGTGACATCCTGGGGAGCCTCTTTGTCCCCAGGGCCTATTGTGACATCCTGGGGACCCCCTTTGTCCCCAGGGCCCATTGTGATGTCCCAGGACCCCACATTGTCCCCAGGGCCCATTGTGACATCCTGGGGAGCCTCTTTGTCCCCAGGGCCCATTGTGACATCCTGGGGACCCCCTTTGTCCCCAGGGCCCATTGTGACGTCCCAGGACCCCCCTTTGTCTCCAGGACGCATTGTGACACCGTGGGGACCTCATTAGTCCCCGGGGCCCATTGTGACATCCTAGGGACCTCCCTTTGTCCCCAGGGCTCATTGTGGCACCATGGGGACCCCCTTTGTCACTGTGGCACATTGTGATATCCCAGAACCCCACTTTGTCCCCATGGCCCATTTTGACATCCTGGGGACCCCCTTTCTCCCCAGGGGCCATTGTGACATTCAGGGAACCCCCCTTGTCCCCAGGGCCCATTGTAACGTCCCAGGACCCCTCCTTGTCCCCAGGGCCCATTGTGACATCATGGGGACCCCCATTTGTCACTGGGGCTCATTGAGATATCGTGTGGACCAATTTTGTCCCCAGGGCCCATTGTGACGTCCCAGGCCCTCCCGTTGTCCCCAGGGCCCATTGTGACATTCAGGGGACCCCCCTTTGTCACTGGGGCCCATTGTGACATCCCAGGACCCCCCATTGTCCCCAGGGCCCATTGTGACATCCTGGGGACCCCCATTGTGTCCCCAGGACCCATTGTGACATCCCAGGACCCCCCATTGTCCCCAGAGCCCATTGTGACATCCTGGAGACCCCCTTTGTCCCCAGGGCCCATTGTGATGTCCAAGGCCCCCCCATTCTCCCCAGGGTCCATTGTTACATCCTGGGGACCCCCTTGTCCCCGGGACCCATTGTGACACCATGGGGAGCCCCCCTTGTCCTCAGGGCCCATTGTGACATCCTGGGCACCCCCCTTTGTCCCCCGAGACCATTGTAACACCGTGGGGACCCCTTTTGTCCTCAGGGCCCATTGTAACACTGTGGGGACCCCCCTTGTCCCCAGGGCCTATTGTTACGTCCCAGGACCCCCATTGTCCCCAGGGCCCGTTGTGACACTTGGGGACCCCCCTTGTCACTGGGGAACCATTGTGACACCATGGGGACCACCCCTTGTCCTCAGGGCCTATTGTGAACATCCTGGGGAACCTCCATTGTCCCCAGAGCCCATTGTGAGATCCTGTGGAGCCCCTTGTCCCCAGGTCCCATTGTGACAACCTGGGGACCCCCTTTATCCCCAGGGCCCATTGTGGCATCCTGGGGACCTCCTTGTCCCCAGGACCCATCGTGGCACCGTGGCGACCGCCCTTGTCACTGGGGACCCATTGTGACACCATGGGGACCTCCCATTGTCCTCAGGGCCCATTGAGACATCCTGGGGACCCCTTTGTCACTGGGGACCCATTTTGACATCCCAGGAACCCCATTGTGCCAAGGTCCCATTGTGACATCCTGGGGACCCCCCTTTTTCTCCAGGACGCATTGTGACACCGTGGGGACCTCATTAGTCCCCAGGGCCCATTGTGACATCCTAGGGACCTCCCTTTGTCCCCAGGGCTCATTGTGGCACCATGGGAACCCCCCCTTGTAACTGGGGACCCATTGTGACACCATGGAGACCCCCCCTTGTCCTCAGAGTCCATTGTAACATCCTGGGCACCCCCCATTGTCCCCAGGACCCATTTTGACATCCTGGCCACCCCCTTGCTCCCAGGGCCCATCGTGGCACCATGGGGACACCCCCTTTGACCCCAGAACCCATTGTAGCACCATGGCAACCAGTTTTGTCCCCAGGGCCCATTGTGACATTCTAGGACCCCACTTTCTCCCCAGGGCCTATTGTGACACCATAGGGAGCCCTCCTTATCACTGGGGACCCATTGTGACACCATGGGGACCCCCCCTTGTCCTCAGGACTCATTTTCACATCCTGGGCACCCCCCATTGTCCCCAGGGCCCATTGTGACATCCTGGGGACACTCATTGTCCCCAGGGCCCATTGTGACGTCCCAGAACCTCCTATTGTCCCCAAGGCCCATTGTGACATCCTGGGGACCCCCATAGTCCCCAGGGCCCATTGTGACATTCCAGGACCCCCCATTGTCCCCAGGGCGCATTGTGACATCCTGGGGACCCCCCCTTGTCACTGGGGCCCATTGTGACGTCCCAGGACCCCCCATTGTCCCCAGGGCCCATTGTGACATCCTGGGGATCCCTCCTTGTCCCCAGGGCCAATTGTGACGTCCCAGGACCCCACATTGTACCCAGGACCCATTGTGACATTCAGGGGACCCCCTTTGTCACTGGGGCCCATTGTGACATCCCAGGACCCCACATTGTCCCCAGGGCCCATTGTGACATCCTCGGGACCCCACTTGTACCCAGGACCCATTGTGACACTATGGGGACCCACCCTTCTTCCCAGGGCCCATTGTGACACCGTGGGTACCACCCTTGTCCGCAGGGCTCATTGTGACATCCCAGGACCCCCCATTGTCCCCAGGGCCCATTGTGACATTCAGGGGACCCCCCTTTGTCCCCAGGGCCCATTCTGATACTGTGGGGACCCCCTTTGTCCCCAGGGCATATTGTGACATCCTGGGGACGCCCTTTGTCCCCAGGACCCATTTTGACACCGTCGACACCCCCCTTTGTCCCCAGGGCCCATTGTGACATCCTGGGGACACTCCTTCTCCCCAGAGCCCATTGTGACATCCAGGGGACCCCCTGTGTCCCCAGGGCCCATTGTGACATCGCAGGACCCCCCCTGGTCCCCAGGGCCCATTGTGACATCCTGGGGACCCCCTTTGTCCCCACGGCCCATTGTGGCACCATGGGGACCCCCTTTTGTCACTGGGGCCCATTGTGACATCCCAGGACCCCACTTTGTCCCCAGGGCTTATTGTGACAGCATGGGGACCTCCCTTGTCCCCAGGGCCGACTGTGACATCCCATGACCCCCCTTTGTCCCCAGGGCCCATTGTGATATCCAGGGGACCCCCTTTGTCCCCAGAGTCCATTGTGACATCCTGGGCAACCCCATTGTCCCCAGGGCCCATTGTGACATCTGGGGGACCCCCTTGTCCCCAGGACCCATCGTGGCACCGTGGGGACCCTAATTGTCACTTGGGGCCATTGTGACACCATGGGGACCCCCCCTTTGTCTCCAGTGCCCATTGTGACATCCTGCGGACCCCCCTTTGTCCCCAGGGCCCATTTTGACATTCAGGGGACCCACCATTGTCCCCAGGGCCCATTGTGACCTTTAAGGGACCCCCATTGTTCCCAGGGCCCATTGTGACGTCCTGGGGAGCCCCCTATGTTCCCAGGGCTCATTGTGACTTTCAGGGGACCTCACCTTGTCCCCAGGGCTGATTGTGACGTCCTAGGGCCCCTCTGTGTCCCCAGGGCCCATTGTGACACTTTAGAGACCCCTCTTTGTCCCCAGGGTCCATTGTGACATCCTGGGCAACCCCATTGTCCCCAGGGCCCATTGTGACATCTGGGGGACCCCCTTGTCCCCAGGACCCATCGTGGCACCGTGGGGACCCTCCTTGTCACTTGGGCTCATTGTGACACCATGGGGACCCCCCCTTTGTCCCCAGTGCCCATTGTGACATCCTGCGGACCCCCCTTTGTCCCCAGGGCCCATTTTGACATTCAGGGGACCCACCATTGTCCCCAGGGCCTATTTTGAACTTCAAGGGACCCCCATTGTACCCAGGGCTGATTGTGACGTTCTAGGGCCCCTCTTTGTCCCGGGACCCCCCATTGTCCCCATGGCCCATTGTGACATCCTGGGGATCCCTCCTTGTACCCAGGGCCCATTGTGACGTCCCAGGACCCCCCATTGTCCCCAGGGCCCATTGTGACATCCTGGGGACCCCTCTTTGTCCTAAAGACCCATTGTGACATCCCAGGACCCCGCATTGCCCCCAGAGCCCATTGTGACATCCTGGAGACCCCCTTTGTCCCCAGGACCCATTGTGACGTCCCAGAAGCCCCCATTGTCTCCAGGGTTCATTGTTACATCCTGGGGACCCCATTGTCCCCAGGACCCATCGTGACACCATGGGGACCCTCCTTGTCACTGGGGACCCATTGTGACACCATGGGGACCCCTCCTTGTTCTCAGGGCCCATTGTGACATCCTGGGCATCCCCCTTTCTCCCCCGGGACCATTGTAACACCGTGGGGACCCCCTTTGTCCCCAGGGCCTATTGTTAAATCCCAGGACTCCCCATTGTCCCCAGGGCCCATTGTGACACCTTGGGGACCCCCTTGTCACTGGGGACCCATTGTGACACCATGGGGACCACCCCTTGTCCTCAGGGCCTATTGTGAACATCCTGGGGAACCTCCATTGTACCCAGAGCCCATTGTGAGTTCCTGGGGACCCCCTTGTCCCCAGGTCACATTTTGACATCCTGGGGAGCCTCTTTGTCCCCATGGCCCATTGTGACATCCTGGGGACCTCCTTGTCCCCAGGACCCATCCTGGGGACCTCCTTGTCCCCAGGACACATCCTGGCACCGTGGGGACCTCCCTTGTCACTGGGGACCCTTTGTGACACCATGAAGACCTCCCATTGTCCTCAGGACCCATTGAGACATCCTGGGGACCCCCTTTGTCACTGGGGACCCATTGTGACATCCCAGGAACCCCATTGTGCCAAGGTCCCATTGTGACATCCTAGGGACCTCTCTTTGTCCCCGGGGCTCATTGTGGCACCATGGGGTCCCCCTTTGTCACTGTGTCACATTGTGATATCCAAGAACCCCACTGTGTCCCCAAGGCCCATTTTGACATCCTGGGGACCCCCTTTCTCCGCAGGGCCCATTGTGACATTCAGGGGACCCCTCTTTGTCTCCAGGGCCCATTGTGACATTCTGGGGACCCCCCCTTGTCACTGGGGCCCATTGTGACTTCCCAGGACCCCCCATTGTCCCCAGGGCCCATTGTGACATCCTAGGGATCCCTGCTTGGCCCCAGGGCCCATTGTGACGTCTTAGGACACCCCATTGTCCCCAGGACCCATTGTGACATTCAGGGCACCCCCTTGTCCCCAGGGCCCATTGTTACATTCAGGGCACCCCCTTGTCCCCATGGCCCATTGTGACATTCAAGGGATGCCTCTTTGTACCCAGGGCACATTGTGACATCCTGGGGACCCCCCCTTGTCCCCAGGACCCATTGTGATGTCCCAGAACCCCCTATTGTCCCCAGGGCCAATTGTGACATCCTGGGGATCCCTCCTTGTCCCCAGGGCCCATTGTGACGTCCCAGGACCCCCCATTGTCCCCAGGACCCATTGTGACATTCAGGGGACCCCCTTTGTCACTGGGGCCCATTGTGACATCCCAGGACCCCACATTGTCCCCAGGACCCATTGTGACATCCTGGGGACCCCACTTGTCCCCAGGACCCATTGTGACACTATGGGGACCCCCCCTTGTTCCCAGGGCCCATTTCGACACCGTGGGTACCACCCTTGTCCGCAGGGCTCATAGTGACATCCCAGGACCCCCCTTTGTCCCCAGGGTCCATTGTGACATCCTGGGCAACCCCATTGTCCCCAGGGCCCATTGTGACATCTGGGGGACCCCCTTGTCCCCAGGACCCATTGTGACACTATGGGGACCCCGCCTTGTTCCCAGGGCCCATTTTGACACCGTGGGTACCACCCTTGTCCGCAGGGCTCATTGTGACATCCCAGGACCCCCCTTTGTCCCCAGGGCCCATTGTGACATCCAGGGGACCCCATTTGTCCCCAGAGTCCATTGTGACATCCTGGGCAACCCCATTGTCCCCAGGGCCCATTGTGACATCTGGGGGACCCCCTTGTCCCCAGGACCCATCGTGGCACCGTGGGGACCCTAATTGTCACTTGGGGCCATTGTGACACCATGGGGACCCCCCCTTTGTCCCCAGTGCCCATTGTGACATCCTGCGGACCCCCCTTTGTCCCCAGGGCCCATTTTGACATTCAGGGGACCCACCATTGTCCCCAGGGCCCATTGTGACGTCCTGGGGAGCCCCCTCTGTTCCCAGGGCTCATTGTGACTTTCAGGGGACCCCACCTTGTCCCCAGGGCTGATTGTGACGTCCTAGGGCCCCTCTGTGTCCCCAGGGCCCATCGTGACACTTTAGAGACCCCTCTTTGTCCCCAGGGCCCATTGTGACATCTTGGGGACGCCCCCTTGTCCCCAGGGCTGATTGTGACGTCCTAGGGCCCTCTGTGTCCCCAGGGCCCATTGTGACACTTTAGAGACCCCTCTTTGTCCCCAGGGCCCATTGTGACATCTTGGGGACCCCTCTTTGTCCCCAGGGCCCATTGTGACGTCCCAGGACCCCCCATTGTCCCCAGGGCCCATTGTGACATCCTGGGGATCCCTCCTTGTCCCTAGGACCCATTGTGACATCCCAGGACCCCCCATTTTCCCCAGGGCCCAGTGTGACATTCAGGGGACCCCCTTTGTCACTCTGGCCCATTGTGACATCCCAGGACCCCACATTGTCCCCAGGGCTCATTGTGACATTCAGGGGTCCCCCCCTTGTCCCCAGGGCCCATTGTGATGTCCCAGGACCCCTCAGTGTCCCCACGGCCCATTGTGACATTCTGGGGACCCCCCTTTGTCACTGGGGCTCATTGAGACATCGTGGGGACCAATTTTGTCCCCAGTGTCCATTGTGACATCCGAGGAGCCCACTTTGTCCCCAGGACCCATTTTGATATTGAGGGGAGCCACGTTTGTACCCAGGGCCCATTGTGACACCAAGGGGACCCCCCCTTGTCACTGGGGACCCATTGTGACACCATGGAGAACCCCCGCTTGTCCTCAGGGTCCATTGTGACATCTTGGGAACCTCCCATTGTCCCCAGGACCCATTGTGACATCCTGGGGACCCGCTTGCTCCCAGGGCCCATTGTGGCACCATGGGGACATACCCTTTGTCCCCAGGGACCATTGTGACATCCCAGGACCCCCCTTTGTCCCCAGGGCCCATTGTAGCACCATGGGGACCCCCTTTGACCCCAGGGCCTATTGTGGCACCATGACAACCCCTTTTGTCCCCAGGGCCCATTGTGACATTCTAGGACCCCACTTTGTCCCCAGGGCCTATTGTGGCACCATGGGGACCCCTCCTTGTCACTGGCGACCCATTGTGACACAATGGGGACCCCCCCTTGTCCTCAGGACTCGTTCTCACATCCTGGGCACTCTCCATTGTCCCCAGGGCCCATTGTGACAACCTGGGGACCCTCAATGTCCCCAGGGCCCATTGTGACATCCCAGAACCTCCTATTGTCCCCAGGGCCCATTGTGACATCCTGGGGACCCCCATTGTCCCCAGGGCCCATTGTGACATTCCAGGACCCCCCATTGTCCCCAGGGCCCATTGTGACATCCTGGGGACCCCGCCTTATCACTGGGGCCCATTGTGACGTCCCAGGACCCCCCATTGTCCCCAGGGCCCATTGTGACATCCTGGGGATCCCTGCTTGGCCCCAGGGCCCATTGTGACGTCTTAGGACCCCCTATTGTTCCCAGGGCCCATTGTGACATTCAGGGCACCCCCTTGTCCCCAGGGCCCATTGTGACATTCAGGGGATGCCTCTTTCTACCCAGGGCACATTGTGACATCCTGGGGACCCCCCCTTGTCCCCAGGGCCCATTGTGACATCCCAGGACCCCCTATTGTCCCCAGGGCCCATTGTGACATCCTGGGGATCCCTCCTTGTCTCCAGGGCCCATTGTGACGTCCCAGGACCCCCCATTGTCCACCAGGACCCATTGTGACATCCAGAACCTCCTATTGTCCCCAGGGCCCATTGTGACATCCTGGGGACCCCCATTGTCCCCAGGGCCCATTGTGACATCCACTGCACCTCCTTGTCCCCAGGGCCCATTGTGACATTCAGGGGACCCCTCTTTGTCCCCAGGGCCCATTGTGACATCCTGGGGACCCCCCCTTGTCACTGGGGCCCATTGTGACGTCCCAGGACCCCCCATTGTCCCCAGGGCCCATTGTGACATTCAGGGGACGCCTCTTTGTACCCAGGGCACATTGTGACATCCTGGGGACCCCCCCCTTGTCCCCAGGGCTCATTGTGACATCCTGGGGATCCCTCCTTGTCCCCAGGGCCCATTGTGACATCCTGGGGACCCCTTTTGTCCCCACGGACCATTGTGGCACCATGGGGACCCCCTTTGTCACTGGGGCCCATTGTGACATCCCAGGACCCCAGTTTGTCCCCAGGGCTTATTGTGACACCATGGGGACCTCCCTTGTCCCCAGGGCCCATTGTGACATCCCATGACCCCCCTTTGTCCCCAGTGCTATTGTGAAATCCTGGGGACCTCCTTTGTGCCCAGGGCCCATTGTGGCACCATGGGGAACCCCTTTGTCACTGGGGGCCATTGTGACATTCCAGAATTCCACTTTGTCCCCAGGGCTCGTTCTGACACCTTGGGGACTCCCATTGTCCCCAGGGCCCATTGTGACATCCTGGGGATCCCCCTTTGTCCCCAGGGTCCATTGTGACATCCTGGGCAACCCCATTGTCCCCAGGGCCCATTGTGACATCTGGGGGACCCCCTTGTCCCCAGGACCCATCGTGGCACCGTGGGGCCCCCCTTGTCACTTGGGCCCATTGTGACACCATGGGGACGCCCCCTTTGTCCCCAGTGCCCATTGTGACATCCTGCGGACCCCCCTTTGTCCCCAGGGCCCATTTTGTCATTCAGGGGACCCACCATTGTCCCCAGGGCCCATTGTGACCTTCAAGGGACCCCCATTGTTCCCAGGGCCCATTGTGACGTCCTGGGGAGCCCCCTCTGTTCCCAGGGCTCATTGTGACTTTCAGGGGAACCCCCCCTTGTCCCCAGGGCTGATTGTGACATCCTAGGGCCCCTCTGTGTCCGCAGGGCCCATCGTGACACTTTAGAGACCCCTCTTTGTCCCCAGGGCCCATTGTGACATCCTGGGGACCCCCCCTTGTCCCCAGAGCCCATTGTGACGTCCCAGGACCCCCCATTGTCTCCAGGGCCCATTGTGACATCCTGGGGATCCCTCCTTGTCCCCAGGGCCCATTGTGACGTCCCAGGACCCCCCATTGTCCCCAGGGCCCATTGTGACATCCTCAGCACCCCCTTGTCCCCAGGGCCCATTGTGACATTCAGGGGACCCCTCTTTGTCCCCAAGACCCATTGTGACATCCTGGGGACCCCTCTTGTCCTCAGGGCCCATTGTGACGTCCCAGGACCCCCCCATTGTTCCCAGGACCCATTGTGACATTCAGGGGACCCCCTTTGTCACTGGGGCCCATTGTGTCATCCTGGGGATCCCTCCTTGTCCCCAGGGCCTATTGTGACGTCCCAGGACCCCCCATTGTCCCCAGGGCCCATTGTGACATTCAGGGGACCGCCTTTGTCACTGGGGCCAATTGTGACATCCCAGGACCCCACATTGTCCCCAGGGCCCATTGTGACATTCAGGGGACCCCCTTTGTCTCCAGGGCCCATTGTGACGTCCCAGGACCCCCCATTGTCCCCAGGGCCCATTGTTACATCCTGGGGACCCCCTTGTCCCCAAGACCCATCGTGACACCATGGGGACCCTCCTTGTCACTGGGGACCTGTTGTGACACCATGGGGACCCCCCCTTGTCCTCAGGGCCCATTGTGACATCCTGGGCATCCCTTTTTTTCCCCCGGGACCATTGTAACACTGTGGGGACCCCCTTTGTCCCCAGGGCCCATTGTGACACTGTGGGGACCCCCTTGTCCTCAGGGCCTATTGTTACGTCCCAGGACCCCCCATTGTCCCCAGGGCCCATTGTGACACCTTGGGGACCCCCTTGTCACTGGAGACCCATTGTGACAGCATGGGGACCACCCCTTGTCCTCAGGGCCTATTGTGAACATCCTGGGGAACCTCCATTGTCCCCAGAGCCCATTGTGAGTTCCTGGAGACCCCCTTGTCCCCAGGTCCCATTGTGACATCCTGGGAACCCCCCTTTTCCCCAGGGCCCA
The DNA here is from genome assembly GCF_037038585.1 of Patagioenas fasciata. Classification (NCBI taxonomy): domain Eukaryota; kingdom Metazoa; phylum Chordata; class Aves; order Columbiformes; family Columbidae; genus Patagioenas; species Patagioenas fasciata. The sequence goes on along the minus strand of NW_027288558.1, from coordinate 92,084 downwards.
TTGTGACATCCTCGGCACCCCCTTGTCCCCAGGGCCCATTGTGACATTCAGGGGACCCCTCTTTGTCTCCAGGGCCCATTGTGACATCCTGGGGACCCCTTCTTGTCCCTAGGGCCCATTGTGACGTCCCAGGACCCCCCATTGTCCCAAGGGCCCATTGTGACATCCTGGGGACCCCCCTTTGTCTCCAGGACATATTGTGACACCGTGGGGACCTCATTAGTCCCCAGGGCCCATTGTGACTTCCTAGGGATCTCCTCTTGTCCCCAGGGCCCATTGTGACGTCCTAGGACCCCCCATTGTCCCCAGGGCCCATTGTGACCTCCTCGGCACCCCCTTTTCCCTAGTGCCCATTGTGACATTCACGGGACTCCCCTTTGTCCCCAGGGCCCATTCTGATATGGTGGGGACCCCCTTTGTCCCCAGGGCCAATAGTGACATCCTGGGGACGCCCTTTGTCCCCAGGGCCCATTTTGACACCGTCGACACCCCCCTTTGTCCCCAGGGCCCATTGTGACATCCTGGACCCTCCTTGTACCCAGAGCCCATTGTGACATGCACGGGACCCCCTTTGTCCCCAGGGCCCATTGTGGCACCATGGGGACCCCCTTTGTCACTGGGGCCCATTTTGACATCCTGGGGACGCCCCTTTGTCCCCAGGGCCCATTGTGACATCCTAGGGTCCCCCCTTTGTCCCTAGGGCCCATTGAAATGTCCCAGGACCACCCTTTGTCCCCAGGGTTCATTGTGACATCCTGGGGACCCCATTTGTCCCCACGGCCAATTGTGGCACCATGGGGACCCCCTTTGTCACCGGGGCCCATTGTGACATCCCAGGACCCCCCTTTATCCCCAGTGCTATTGCGAAATCCTGGGGACCCCTTTTGTCCCCAGGGCCCATTGTGGCACCATGGGGAACCCCTTTGTCACTGGGGGCCATTGTGACATTCCAGGATTCCACTTTGTCCCCAGGACTCGTTCTGACACGTTGGGGACTCCCATTGTCCCCAGGGCCCATTGTGACATCCTGGGCAACCCCATTGTCCCCAGGGCCCATTGTGACATCTGGGGGACGCCCTTGTCCCCAGGACCCATCGTGGCACCGTGGGGACCCTCCTTGTCACTTCGGCCCATTGTGACACCATGGGGACCCCCCCTTTGTCTCCAGTACCCATTGTGACATCCTGGGGATCCCTCCTTGTCCCCGGGGCCCATTGTGACGTCCCAGGACCCCCCATTGTCCCCAGGACCCATTGTGACATTCAGGGGACCCCACTTGTCCCCAGGACCCATTGTGACACTATGGGGTACCCCCTTGTGCCCAGAGCCCACTGTGACACTGTGGGTACCACCCTTGTCCGCAGGGCTCATTGTGACATCCCAGGACCCCCCATTGTCCCCAGGGCCCATTGTGACATCCCAGGACCCCCCTTTGTCCCCAGGGCCCATTTTGACATTCAGGGGACCCACCATTGTCCCCAGGGCCCATTGTGACCTTCAAGGGACCCCCATTGTTCCCAGGGCCCATTGTGACGTCCCAGGACCCCCCATTGTTCCCAGGGCCCATTGTGACGTCCTGGGGAGCCCCCTCTGTTCCCAGGGCTCATTGTGACTTTCAGGGGACCCCCACTTGTCCCTAGGGCTGATTGTGACATCCTAGGGCCCTCTGTGTCCCCAGGGCCCATTGTGACACTTTAGAGACCCCTCTTTGTCCCCAGGGCCATTGTGACATTCCTGGGGACCCCCTCTTGTCCCCAGGGCCCATTGTGACGTCCCAGGACCCCCCATTGTCCCCAGGGCCCATTGTGACATCCTCGGTACCCCCTTGTCCCCAGGGCCCATTGTGACATTCAGGGGACCCCACTTTGTCCCCAGGGCCCATTGTGACATCCTGGGGACCCCCTCTTGTCCCCAGGGCCCATTGTGACGTCCCAGGACCCCCCATTGTCCCCAGGGCCCATTGTGACATCTTGGGGATCCCTCCTTGTCCCCAGGGCCCATTGTGACGTTCCAGGACCCCCCGTTGTCCCCAGGGCCCATTGTGACATTCAGGGACCCCCTTTGTCACTGGGGCCCATTGTGACATCCCAGGACCCCCCCTTGTTCCCAGGGCCCATTGTGACATCCTGGGGACCCCCTTTGTCACCGGGGCCATTGTGATGTCCCAGGACCCCGCATTGTCCCCAGGGCCCATTGTGACATCCTGGAGACCCCCTTTGTCTCCAGGGCCCATTGTGACGTCCCAGGACCCCCCATTGTCCCCAGGGTCCATTGTTACATCCTGGGGACCCCCTTGTCCCCAGGACCCATCGTGACACCATGGGGACCCTCCTTGTCACTGGGGACCCATTGTGACACCATGGGGACCCCCCCTTGTCCTCAGGGCCCATTGTGACATCCTGGGCATCCCCCTTTCTCCCCCGGGACCATTGTGATACTGTGGGGAACCTCCTTGTCCCCAGGGCCTATTGTTACGTCCCAGGAACCCCATTGTCCCCAGGGCCCATTGTGACACTTTGTGGACCCCCTTGTCACTGGAGACCCATTGTGACAGCATGGGGACCACCCCTTGTCCTCAGGGCCTATTGTGAACATTCTGGGGAACCTCCATTGTCCCCAGAGCCCATTGTGAGTTCCTGGAGACCCCCTTGTCCCCAGGTCCCATTGTGACATCCTGGGGAGCCTCTTTGTCCCCAGGGCCCATTGTGACATCCTGGGGACCTCCTTGTCCCCAGGACTCATCCTGGCACCGTGGAGACCTTCCTTGTCACTGGGGACCCATTGTGACACCATGGGGACCTCCCATTGTCCTCAGGGCCCATTGAGACATCCTGGGGACCTCCTTTGTCACTGAGGACCCATTGTGACATCCCAGGAACCCCATTGTCCCAAGGGCCCATTGTGACATCCTGGGGACCCCCCTTTGTCTCCAGGACATATTGTGACACCGTGGGGACCACATTAGTCCCCAGGGCCCATTGTGACATCCTAGGGATCCTCTCTTGTCCCCAGGGCCCATTGTGACGTCCCAGGATCCCCCATTGTCCCCAGGGCCCATTGTGACCTCCTCGGCACCCCCTTGTCCCTAGGGCCCATTGTGACATTCACGGGACCCCCCTTTGTCCCCAGGGCCCATTCTGATATGGTGGGGACCCCCTTTGTCCCCAGGGCCCATTTTGACACCGTCGACACCCCCCTTTGTCCCCAGGGCCCATTGTGACATCCTGGGGACCCTCCTTGTCCCCAGAGCCCATTGTGACATCCAGGGGACCCCCTTTGTCCCCAGGGCCCATTGTGGCACCATGGGGACCCCCTTTGTCACTGGGGCCCATTGTGACATCCCAAGACCCCCCTTTGTCCCCAGGGCCCATTGTGGCACCATGGGGACCCCCTTTGTCACTGGAGCCCATTGTGACATCCCAGGACCCCACTTTGTCCCCAGGGCCCATTGTGACATCCCATAACCCCCCTTAATCCCCAGTGCTATTGTGAATTCCTGGGGACCCCTTTTGTCCCCATGGCCCATTGTGGCACCATGGGGAACCCCTTTGTCACTGGGGGCATTGTGACATTTCAGGATTTCACTTTGTCCCCAGGGCTCGTTCTGACACCTTCGGGACTCCCATTGTCTCCAGGGCCCATTGTGACATCCTGGGCAACCCCATTTTCCCCAGGGCCCATTGTGACATCTGGGGGACGCCCTTGTCCCCAGGACCCATCGTGGCACCGTGGGGACCCTCCTTGTCACTTGGGCCCATTGTGACACCATGGGGACCCCCGCTTTGTCTCCAGTACCCATTGTGACATCCTGGGGATCCCTCCTTGTCCCCAGGGCCCATTGTGACGTCCTAGGACTCCCCATTGTCCCCAGGACCCATTGTGACATTCAGGGGACCCCCTTTGTCACTGGGGCCCATTGTGAAATCCCAGGACCCCCCATTGTCCCCAGGGCCCATTGTGACATCCTGGGGACTCCACTTTTCCCCAGGACCCATTGTGACACTATGGGGAACCCCCTTGTGCCCAGAGCCCACTGTGACACTGTGGGTACCACCCTTGTCCGCAGGGCTCATTGTGACATCCCAGGACCCCCCATTGTCCCCAGGGCCCATTGTGACATTCTAGGACCCCCCTTTGTCCCCAGGTCTATTTGTGACACCATGGGGACCCCTCCTTGTCACTGGGGACCCATTGTGACACCATGGGGACCCCCCCTTGTCCTCAGGACTCATTCTCACATTCTGGGCACCCCCCATTGTCCCCAGGGCCCATTGTGACATCCTGGGGACCCCCATTTTCCCCAGGGCCCATTGTGACATTCCAGGACACCCCATTGTCCCCAGGGCCCATTGTGACATCCTCGGCACCCCCTTGTCCCCAGGGCCCATTGTGACATCCTGGGGACCCCCCCTTGTCCCCAGGGCCCATTGTGACGTCCCAGGACCCCCCCTTGTCTCTAGGGCCCATTGTGACATTCAGGGGAACCCTCTTTGTCCCCAGGGCCCATTGTGACATCCTGGGGATCCCTCCTTGTCCCCAGGGCCCATTGTGACGTCTCAGGACCCGCCATTGTCCCCAAGACCCATTGTGACATTCAGGGGACCCCCTTTGTCACTGGGGCCCATTGTGACATCCCAGGACCCCACATTGTCCCCAGGGCCCATTGTGACATCCTGGGGACCCCCCCTTGTCCCCAGGGCCCATTGTTACGTCCCAGGACCCCCCCTTGTCCCCAGGGCCCATTGTGACATTCAGGGGACCCCACATTTTCCCCAGGACCCATTGTGACATCCTGGGGACCCCCTTTGTCACTGGGGCCCATTGTGACATCCCAGGACCCCACATTGTCCCCAGGGCCCATTGTGACATCCTGGGGACCCCACTTGTCCCCAGGGCCCATTGTGACACTGTGGGTACCACCCTTGTCTTCAAGGCTCATTGTGACATCCCAGGACCCCCCATTGTCCACAGGGCCCATTGTGACATTCAGGGGATCCCCCTTTGTCCCCAGGGCCCATTCTGATACCGTGGGGACCCCCTTTGTCCCCAGGGCCCATTGTTACATCCCGGGGACGCTCTTTGTCCCCAGGACCCATTATGACATCCTGGGGACCCTCCTTGTCCCCAGAGCCCATTGTGACATCCAGGGGACCCCCATTGTCCCCAGGGCCCATTGTGACATCCTGGGGACCCCCATTTTCCCCAGGGCCTATTGTGACATTCCAGGACACCCCATTGTCCCCAGAGCCCATTGTGACATCCTCGGCACCCCCTTGTCCCCAGGGCCCATTGTGACATCCTGGGGACCCCCCCTTGTCCCCAGGGCCCATTGTGACGTCCCAGGACCCCCCCTTGTCTCTAGGGCCCATTGTGACATTCAGGGGACCCCTCTTTGTCCCCAGGGCCCATTGTGACATCCTGGGGATCCCTCCTTGTCCCCAGGGCCCATTGTGACGTCTCAGGACCCGCCATTGTCCCCAAGACCCATTGTGACATTCAGGGGACCCCCTTTGTCACTGGGGCCCATTGTGACATCCCAGGACCCCCCATTGTCCCCAGGGCCCATTGTGACATCCTGGGGACCCCCCCTTGTCCCCAGGGCCCATTGTTACGTCCCAGGACCCCCCCTTGTCCCCAGGGCCCATTGTGACATTCAGGGGACCCCACATTGTCCCCAGGACCCATTGTGACATCCTGGGGACCCCCTTTGTCACTGGGGCCCATTGTGACATCCCAGGACCCGACATTGTCCCCAGGGCCCATTGTGACATCCTGGGGACCCCACTTGTCCCCAGGGCCCATTGTGACACTGTGGGTACCACCCTTGTCTTCAAGGCTCATTGTGACATCCCAGGACCCCCCATTCTCCACAGGGCCCATTGTGACATTCAGGGGATCCCCCTTTGTCCCCAGGGCCCATTCTGATACCGTGGGGACCCCCTTTGTCCCCAGGGCCCATTGTTACATCCCGGGGACGCTCTTTGTCCCCAGGACCCATTATGACATCCTGGGGACCCTCCTTGTCCCCAGAGCCCATTGTGACATCCAGGGGACCCCCTTTGTCCCCAGGGCCCATTGTGGCACCATAGGGACCCACTTTGTCACTAGGGCCCATTGTGACATCCCAGGACCCTCCCTGGTCCCCAGGACCCATTGTGACATCCTGGGGACCCCCTTTGTCCCAAGACTTCATTGTGACATCCTGGGGACCCCCCTTGTCCTCAGGGTCCATTGTGACAGCCCAGGACCTTACTTTGTCCCCAGGGCCCATTGTGATATCTGGGGGACCCCCTTGTTCCCAGGGCCCATTGTGACATCCTGGAGACCCCCCCTTGTCCCCAGGGCCCATTGTAAGGTCCCAGGACCCCCCATTGTCTCCAGGGCCCATTGTGACATCCTGGGGATCCCTCCTTGTCCCCAGGGCCCATTGTGACATCCCAGGATCCCCCATTGTCCCCAGGGCCCATTGTGACATCCGGCGGACCCCCCTTTGTCCCTAGGGCCCATTGTGACATCCTGGGGACCCGTTTCTCCCCAGGGCGCATTGTGACATTCTAGGACCCCACTTTATCCCCAGGGCCTATTGTGACATCCGGCGGACCCCCCTTTGTCCCTAGGGCCCATTGTGACATCCTGGGGACCCGTTTCTCCCCAGGGCGCATTGTGACATTCTAGGACCCCACTTTATCCCCAGGGCCTATTGTGACACCATGGGGACCCCTCCTTGTCGTCAGGACGCATTCTCACATCCTGGGAACCCCCCATTGTCCCCAGGGCCCATTGTGACATTCTGGGGACCCTCATTGTCCCCAGGGCCCATTGTGACATCCTGGGGACACCCATTGTCCCCAGGGCCCATTGTGACATCTGGGGGACGCCCTTGTCCCCAGGAACCATCGTGGCACCGTGGGGACCCTCCTTGTCACTTGGGCCCATTGTGACACCATGGGGACCCCCACTTTGTCCCCAGTGCCCATTGTGACATCCTGCAGACCCCCCTTTGTCCCCAGGGCCCATTGTGACATTTAGGGGACCCACCATTGTCCTCAGTGCCCATTGTGAGTTCCCAGGACCCCCCATTGTCCCCAGGGCCCATTGTGACATCCTCGGCACCCCCTTGTCCCCAGGGCCCGTTGTGACATTCAGGGGACCCCTCTTTGTCCCCAGGGCCCATTGTGACATCCTGGGGACCCCCCCTTGACCCCAGGGCCCATTGTGATGTCCCAGGACCCGCCATTGTCCCCAGGGCCCAATGTGACATCCTGGGGATCCCTCCTTGTCCCCAGGGCCCATTGTGGCGTCCCAGGACCCCCCTTTGTCCCCAGGGCCCATTGTGACATTCAGGGGCCCCCGTTTGTCACGAGGGCCCATTGTGACATCCCAGGACCCCACATTGTCCCCAGGGCCCATTGTGACTTTCAGGGGACCCCACTTCTCCCCAGGACCCATTGTGACACTATAGGGACCCCCCCTTGTGCCCAGTGACCATTGTGACACCGTGGGTACCACCCTTGTCCGCAGGGCCCATTGTGACATCCTGGGGACACCCCCTTGTCCCCAGGGCCCATTGTGACATCCTGGGAATCCCCCATTGTCCCCAGGGCCCATTGTGACATCCTCGGCACCCCCTTGTCCCCAGGGCCCATTGTGACATTCAGGGGACCCCTCTTTGTCCCCAGGGCCCATTGTGACATCCTGGGGACCCCCCCTTGTCCCCAGGGCCCATTGTGATGTCCCAGGACCCCCCATTGTCCCCAGGACCCATTCTGACATTCAGGGGACCCCCTTTGTCACTGGGGCCCATTGTGACATCCTGCGGACCCCCCTTTGTCCCCAGGGCCCATTTTGACATTCAGGGGACCCCCCATTTTCCCCAGGGCCCATTGTGACATCCTCGGCACCCCCTTGTCCCCAGGGCCCATTGTGACATTCAGGGGACCCCACATTGTCCCCAGGGCCCATTGTTACATCCTGGGGACCCCACTTGTCCCCAGGGCCCATTGTTACACCGTGGGTACCACCCTTGTCTGCAGGGCTCATTGTGACATCCCAGGACCCCCCATTGTCCCCAGGGCCCATTCTGATACCGTGGGGACCCCCTTTGTCCCCAGGGCCCATTGTGACATGCTGGGGACGCTCTTTGTCCCCAGGGCCCATTGTGACATCTTGGGGACCCTCCTTGTCCCCAGAGCCCATTGTGACATCCAGGGGACCCACTTTGTCCCCAGGGCCTATTGTGACACCATGGGGACCCCTCCTTGTCACTGGGGACTCATTGTGACACCATGGGGACCCCCCCTTGTCCTCAGGACTCATTTGCACATCCTGGACACCCCCCATTGTCCCCAGGGCCCATTGTGACATCCACTGCACCCCCTTGTCCCCAGGGCCCATTGTGACATTCAGGGGACCCCTCTTTGTCCCCAGGGCCCATTGTGACATCCTGGGGACCCCCCCTTGTCCCCAGGGCCCATTGTGACGTCCCAGGACCCCCCATTGTCCCCAGGGGCCATTGTGACATCCTGGGGACCCCACTTGTCCCCAGGACCCATTGTGACACTATGGAGACCCCCCCTTGTGCCCAGGGCCCATTGTGACACCGTGGGTACCACCCTTGTCTGCAGGGCTCATTGTGACATCCCAGGACCCCCCATTGTCCCCAGGGCCCATTGTGACATTCAGAGGACCTCCTTTGTCCCCAGGGCCCATTGTGACATTCAGGGGACCCCCTTTGTCCCCAGGGCCCATTGTGACATTCAGGGGACCCCCTTTGTCACTGGGGCCCATTGTGACATCCCAGGACCCCACATTGTCCCCAGGGCCCATTGTGACATTCAGGGGTCCCCTTCTTGTCCCCAGGACCCATTGTGATGTCCCAGGACCCCTCATTGTCCCCACGGCCCATTGTGACATCCTGGGTACCCCCCTTTGTCACTGGGGCTCATTGAGACATCGTGGGGACCAACTTTGTCCCCTGGCCCATTGTGACGTCCCAGGACCTCCCGTTGTCCTCAGTGTCCATTGTGACATCCAAGGAGCCCACTTTGTCCCCAGGACCCATTTTGATATTGAGGGGAGCCACGTTTGTCCCCAGGGCCCATTGTGACACCATGGGGACCCCCCCTTGTCACTGGAGACCCATTGTGACACCATGGAGACCCCCGCTTGTCCTCAGGGTCCATTGTGACATCTTGGGCACCTCCCATTGACCCCAGGACCCATTGTGACACCATGGGGACCCCCCCTTGTCACTGGGGACCCATTGTTACACCATGGAGACCCCGCTTGTCCTCAGGGACCATTGTGACATCTTGGGCACTTCCCATTGTCCCCAGGACCCATTGTGACATCCTCGGTACCCCACTTGTCCCCAGAGCCCATTGTGACATCCTGGGGACCCCCCTTGTCCCCAGGGCCCATTGTGACGTCCCAGGACCCCCCTTTGTCTCCAGGGCCCATTGTGACATCCTGGGGACCCTCCTTGTCCCCAGAGCCCATTGCGACATCCTGGGGACCCCCTTTGTCCCCAGGGCCCATTGTGGCACCATGAGGACCCTCTTTGTCACTGGGGCCCATTGTGACATCCCAGGACCCCCCTTTGTCCCCAGGGCCCATTGTGACATCCTGGGGACCCCCATTGTCCCCAGGGCCCATTGTGACATCCTGGGGATCCCTCCTTGTCCCCAGGGCCCATTGTGACAGCCCAGGACCTTACTTTGTCCCCAGGGCCCATTGTGACATTCAGGGGACCCTCTTTGTCGCTGGGGCCCATTGTGACATCCCAGGACCCCACATTGTCCCCAGGGCCCATTGTGACATTCAGGGGTCCCCCCCTTGTCCCCAGGACCCATTGTGATGTCCCAGGACCCCTCATTGTCCCCACGGCCCATTGTGACATCCTGGGTACCCCCCTTTGTCACTGGGGCTCATTGAGACATCGTGGGGACCAACTTTGTCCCCAGGGCCCATTGTGACGTCCCAGGACCTCCCGTTGTCCCCAGTGTCCATTGTGACATCCGAGGAGCCCACTTTGTCCCCAGGACCCATTTTGATATTGAGGGGAGCCATGTTTGTCCCCAGGGCCCATTGTGACACCATGGGGACCCCCCCTTGTCACTGGAGACCCATTGTGACACCATGGAGACCCCCGCTTGTCCTCAGGGTTCATTGTGACATCTTGGGCACCTCCCATTGACCCCAGGACCCATTGTGACACCATGGGGACCCCGCCTTGTCAATGGGGACCCATTGTGACACCATGGAGACCCCCGCTTGTCCTCAGGGACCATTGTGACATCTTGGGCACCTCCCATTGTCCCCGGGAACCATTGTGACATCCTGGGGACATCCCCTTTGTCCCTAGGGCCCATTGTGACATCCCAGAACCTCCTATTGTCCCCAGGGCCCATTGTGACATCCTGGGGACCCCCATTGTCCCCAGGGCCCATTGTGACGTCTTAGGACCCCCCATTGTCTCCAGGGCCCATTGTGACATTCAGGGCACCCCCTTGTCCCCAGGGACCATTGTGACATTCACGGGACCCCCCTTTGTCCCCAGGGCCCATTCTGATATGGTGGGGACCCCCTTTGTCCCCAGGGCCCATTGTGACATCCTGGGGACGCCCTTTGTCCCCAGGGCCCATTTTGACACCGTCGACACCCCCCTTTGTCCCCAGGGCCCATTGTGACATCCTGGGGACCCTCCTTGTCCCCAGAGCCCATTGTGACATCCAGGGGACCCCCTTTGTCCCCAGGGCCCATTGTGGCACCATGGGGACCCCCTTTGTCACTGGGGCCTATTGTGACATCCCAGGAGCCCCCTTTGTCCCCAGGGCCCATTGTGACATCCTGGGGACCCCCATTGTCCCTAGGGCCCATTGTGACATTCCAGGACCCCCCTTTGTCCCCAGGGCCCATTTTGACATTCAGGGGACCCACCATTGTCCTCAGGGCCCATTGTGACATCTGGGGGACCGCCTTGTCCCCAGGACCCATCGTGGTACCGTGGATACACTCCTTGTCACTTGGGCCCATTGTGACACCATGGGGACCCCCCATTAATCCCCAGGGCCCATTTTGACATTCAGGGGACCCACCATTGTCCTCAGGGCCCATTGTGAGGTCCCAGGACCCCCCTTTGTCCCCAGTGCCCATTGTGACATCCTGCGGACCCCCCTTTGTCCCCAGGGCCCATTTTGACATTCAGGGGACCCACCATTGTCCTCAGGGCCCATTGTGAGGTCCCAGGACCCCCCATTGTCCCCAGGGCCCACTGTGACATCCTCGGCACCTCCTTGTCCCCAGGGCCCATTGTGACCTTCAAGGGACCCCCATTGTTCCCAGGGCCCATTGTGATGTCCTGGGGAGCCCCCTCTGTTCCCAGGGCTCATTGTGACTTTCAGGGGACCCCCCCTTGTCCCCAGGGCTGATTGTGACGTCCTTGGGCCCGTCTGTGTCCACAGGGCCCATTGTGACACTTTAGAGACCCCTCTTTGTCCCCAGGGCCCATTGTGACATCCTGGAGACCCCCCCTTGTCCCCAGGGCCCATTGTGACCTTCAAGCGACCCCCATTGTTCCCAGGGCCCATTGTGACGTCCTGGGGAGCCCCCTCTGTTCCCAGGGCTCATTGTGACTTTCAGGGGAACCCCCCCTTGTCCCCAGGGCTGATTGTGACGTCCTAGGGCCCCTCTGTGTCCCCAGGGCCCATCGTGACACTTTAGAGACCCCTCTTTGTCCCCAAGGCCCATTGTGACTTCCTGGGGACCTCCCCTGTCCCCAGAGCCCATTGTGACGTCCCAGGACCCCCCATTGTCTCCAGGGCCCATTGTGACATCCTGGGGATCCCTCCTTGTCCCCAGGGCACATTGTGACGTCCCAGGACCCCCAATTGTTCCCAGGGCCCATTGTGACATCCTGGGGATCCCTCCTTGTCCCCAGGGCCCATTGTGACGTCCCAGGACCCCCCATTGTCCCCAGGGCCCATTGTGACATCCTCGGCACCCCCTTGTCCCCAGGGCCCATTGTGACATTCAGGGGACCCCTCTTTGTCCCCAGGGCCCATTGTGACATCCTGGAGACCCCCCCTTGTCCCCAGGGCCCATTGTGACGTCCCAGGACCCCCCATTGTTCCCAGGGCCCATTGTGACATCCTCGGCACCCCCTTGTCCCCAGGGCCCATTGTGACATTCAGGGGACCCCTCTTTGTCCCCAGGGCCCATTGTGACATCCTGGGGACCCCCCCTTGTCCCCAGAGCCCATTGTGACGTCCCAGGACCCCCCATTGTCTCCAGGGCCCATTGTGACATCCTGGGGATCCCTCCTTGTCCCCAGGGCCCATTGTGACGTCCCAGGACCCCCCATTGTTCCCAGGGCCCATTGTGACATCCTGGGGATCCCTCCTTGTCCCCAGGGCCCATTGTGACGTCCCAGGACCCCCCATTGTCCCCAGGGCCCATTGTGACATCCTCGGCACCCCCTTGTCCCCAGGGCCCATTGTGACATTCAGGGGACCCCTCTTTGTCCCCAGGGCCCATTGTGACATCCTGGAGACCCCCCCTTGTCCCCAGGGCCCATTGTGACGTCCCAGGACCCCCCATTGTTCCCAGGGCCCATTGTGACGTCCTGGGGAGCCCCCTCTGTTCCCAGGGCTCGTGACTTTCAGGGGACCCCCCCTTTTCCCCAGGGCTTATTGTGACATCCTAGAGCCCCTCTGTGTCCCCAGGGCCCATTGTGACACTTTAGAGACCCCTCTTTGTCCCCAGGGCCGTTGTGACATCCTGGGGACCCCCCCTTGTCCCCAGGGCCCATTGTGACGTCCCAGGACCCCCCATTGTCCCCAGGGCCCATTGTGACATCCTCGGCACCCCCTTGTCCCCAGGGCCCATTGTGACATTCAGGGGACCCCTCTTTGTCCCCAGGGCCCATTGTAACATCCTGGGGACCCCCTCTTGTCCCCAGGGCCCATTGTGACGTCCCAGGACCCCCCATTGTCCCCAGGGCCCATTGTGACATCCTGGGGAACCCTCCTTGTCCCCAGGGCCCATTGTGACGTCCCAGGACCCCCCATTGTCCCCAGGGCCCATTGTGACATTCAGGGGACCCCTTTTGTCACTGGGGCCCATTGTGACATCCCAGGACCCCCTCTGTCCCCAGAACCTATTGTGACATCCTGGAGACCCCCTTTGTCTCCAGGGCCCATTGTGACGTCTGAGGACCCCCCATTGTCCCCAGGGTCCATTGTTACATCCTGGGGACCCCCTTGTCCCCAGGACCCATCGTGACACCATGGGGACCCTCCTTGTCACTGGGGACCCATTGTGACACCATGGGTACCCCCCGTTGTCCTAATGGGCCATTGTGACATCCTGGGCATCCCCCTTTGTCCCCCGGGACCATTGTAACACCGTGCGGACCCCCTTTGTCCCCAGGGCCCATTGTGACACTGTGGGGAACCCCCTTGTCCCCAGGGCCTATTGTTACGTCCCAGGACCCCCCATTGTCCCCAGGGCCCATTGTGACACCTTGGGGACCCCCTTGTCACTGGAGACCCATTGTGACAGCATGGGGACCACCCCTTGTCCTCAGGGCCTATTGTGAACATCCTGGGGAACCTTCATTGTCCCCAGAGCCCATTGTGAGTTCCAGGTGACCCCCTTGTCCCCAGGTCCCATTGTGACATCCTGGGGAGCCTCTTTGTCCCCAGGGCCCATTGAGACATCCTGGGGACCCCCTTTGTCCCCAGGGCCCATTGTGACATCCCAGGAACCCCATTGTCCCCAGGGCCCATTGTGACATCCTGGGGACCCCCCTTTGTCTCCAGGACATATTGTGACACCGTGGGGACCACATTAGTCCCCAGGGCCCATTGTGACATCCTAGGGATCCCCGCTTGTCCCCAGGGCCCATTGTGACATCCCAGGACCCCCCATTGTCCCCAGGGCCCATTGTGACCCCCTCGGCACCCCCTTGTCCCTAGGGCCCATTGTGACATTCACGGGACCCCCCTTTGTCCCCAGGGCCCATTCTGATATGGTGGGGACCCCCTTTGACCCCAGAGCCCATTGTGACATCCTGGGGACGCCCTTTGTCCCCAGGGCCCATTTTGACACCGTCGACACCCCCCTTTGTCCGCAGGGCCCATTGTGACATCCTGGGGACCCTCCTTGTCCCCAGAGCCCATTGTGACATCCAGGGGACCCCCTTTGTCCCCAGGGCCCATTGAAATGTCCCAGGACCACCGTTTGTCCCCAGGGTTCATTGTGACATCCTGGGGACCCCATTTGTCTCCACGGCCCATTGTGGCACCATGGGGACCCCCTTTGTCACTGGGGCCCATTGTGACATCCTAGGACCCCACTTTGTCCCCAGGGCTTATTGTGACACCATGGGGATCTCCCTTGTCCCCAGGGCCCATTGTGACATCCCATGACCCCCCTTTATCCCCAGTGCTATTGTGAAATCCTGGGGACCCCTTTTGTCCCCAGGGCCCATTGTGGCACCATGGGGAACCCCTTTGTCACTGGGGGCAATTGTGACATTCCAGGATTCCACTTTGTCCCCAGGGCTCGTTCTGACACCTTGGGGACTCTCATTGTCCCCAGGGCTCATTGTGACATCCTGGGGATCCCCCTTTGTCCCCAGGGCCCATTGTGACATATGGGGAACGCCCTTGTCCCCAGGACCCATCATGGCACCGTGGGGACCCTCATTGTCACTTGGGCCCATTGTGACACCATGGGGACCCCCCCTTTGTCTCCAGTACCCATTGTGACATCCTGGGGATCCCTCCTTGTCCCCAGGGCCCATTGTGACGTCCCAGGACCCGCCATTGTCCCCAGGACCCATTGTGACATTCAGGGGACCCCACTTGTCCCCAGTACCCATTGTGACACTATGGGGACCCCCCCTTGTGCCCAGAGCCCACTGTGACACTGTGGGTACCACCCTTGTCCGCAGGGCTCATTGTGACATCTCAGGACCCCCCATTGTCCCCGGGGCCCATTGTGACATTCTAGTACCCCACTTTGTCCCCAGGGCCTATTGTGATACCATGGGGACCCCTCCTTGTCACTGGGGACCCATTGTGACACCATGGGGACTCCCCCTTTGTCCCCAGGGTCCATTGTGACATCCTGGGCAACCCGATTGTCCCCAGGGCCCATTGTGACATTCAGGGGACCCCTTTTGTCACTGGGGCCCATTGTGACATCCCAGGACCCCCTCTGTCCCCAGAACCTATTGTGACATCCTGGAGACCCCCTTTGTCTCCAGGGCCCATTGTGACGTCTGAGGACCCCCCATTGTCCCCAGGGTCCATTGTTACATCCTGGGGACCCCCTTGTCCCCAGGACCCATCGTGACACCATGGGGACCCTCCTTGTCACTGGGGACCCATTGTGACACCATGGGTACCCCCCGTTGTCCTAATGGGCCATTGTGACATCCTGGGCATCCCCCTTTGTCCCCCGGGACCATTGTAACACCGTGCGGACCCCCTTTGTCCCCAGGGCCCATTGTGACACTGTGGGGAACCCCCTTGTCCCCAGGGCCTATTGTTACGTCCCAGGACCCCCCATTGTCCCCAGGGCCCATTGTGACACCTTGGGGACCCCCTTGTCACTGGAGACCCATTGTGACAGCATGGGGACCACCCCTTGTCCTCAGGGCCTATTGTGAACATCCTGGGGAACCTTCATTGTCCCCAGAGCCCATTGTGAGTTCCAGGTGACCCCCTTGTCCCCAGGTCCCATTGTGACATCCTGGGGAGCCTCTTTGTCCCCAGGGCCCATTGAGACATCCTGGGGACCCCCTTTATCCCCAGGGCCCATTGTGACATCCCAGGAACCCCATTGTCCCCAGGGCCCATTGTGACATCCTGGGGACCCCCCTTTGTCTCCAGGACATATTGTGACACCGTGGGGACCACATTAGTCCCCAGGGCCCATTGTGACATCCTAGGGATCCCCGCTTGTCCCCAGGGCCCATTGTGACATCCCAGGACCCCCCATTGTCCCCAGGGCCCATTGTGACCCCCTCGGCACCCCCTTGTCCCTAGGGCCCATTGTGACATTCACGGGACCCCCCTTTGTCCCCAGGGCCCATTCTGATATGGTGGGGACCCCCTTTGACCCCAGAGCCCATTGTGACATCCTGGGGACGCCCTTTGTCCCCAGGGCCCATTTTGACACCGTCGACACCCCCCTTTGTCCGCAGGGCCCATTGTGACATCCTGGGGACCCTCCTTGTCCCTAGAGCCCATTGTGACATCCAGGGGACCCCCTTTGTCCCCAGGGCCCATTGAAATGTCCCAGGACCACCGTTTGTCCCCAGGGTTCATTGTGACATCCTGGGGACCCCATTTGTCTCCACGGCCCATTGTGGCACCATGGGGACCCCCTTTGTCACTGGGGCCCATTGTGACATCCTAGGACCCCACTTTGTCCCCAGGGCTTATTGTGACACCATGGGGATCTCCCTTGTCCCCAGGGCCCATTGTGACATCCCATGACCCCCCTTTATCCCCAGTGCTATTGTGAAATCCTGGGGACCCCTTTTGTCCCCAGGGCCCATTGTGGCACCATGGGGAACCCCTTTGTCACTGGGGGCAATTGTGACATTCCAGGATTCCACTTTGTCCCCAGGGCTCGTTCTGACACCTTGGGGACTCTCATTGTCCCCAGGGCTCATTGTGACATCCTGGGGATCCCCCTTTGTCCCCAGGGCCCATTGTGACATATGGGGAACGCCCTTGTCCCCAGGACCCATCATGGCACCGTGGGGACCCTCATTGTCACTTGGGCCCATTGTGACACCATGGGGACCCCCCCTTTGTCTCCAGTACCCATTGTGACATCCTGGGGATCCCTCCTTGTCCCCAGGGCCCATTGTGACGTCCCAGGACCCGCCATTGTCCCCAGGACCCATTGTGACATTCAGGGGACCCCACTTGTCCCCAGTACCCATTGTGACACTATGGGGACCCCCCCTTGTGCCCAGAGCCCACTGTGACACTGTGGGTACCACCCTTGTCCGCAGGGCTCATTGTGACATCTCAGGACCCCCCATTGTCCCCGGGGCCCATTGTGACATTCTAGTACCCCACTTTGTCCCCAGGGCCTATTGTGATACCATGGGGACCCCTCCTTGTCACTGGGGACCCATTGTGACACCATGGGGACTCCCCCTTTGTCCCCAGGGTCCATTGTGACATCCTGGGCAACCCGATTGTCCCCAGGGCCCATTGTGACATCTGGGGGACGCCCTTGTCCCCAGGACCCATCGTGGCACCGTGGGGACCCCCATTGTCCCCAGGGCCCATTGTGACATTCTAGGACCCCCCATTGTCCCCAGGGCCCATTGTGACATCCTCGGCACCCCCTTGTCCCCAAGGCCCATTGTGACGTCCCAGGACCCCCCATTGTCCCCAGGGCCCATTGCGACATCCTGAGGATCGCTCCTTGTCCCCAGGGCCCATTGTAACGTCCCAGGACCCCCCCATGTCTCCAGGGCCCATTGTGACATTCAGGGGACCCCCCCTTGTCCCCAGGGCCCATTGTGACGTCCCAGGACCCCCCATTGTCCCCAGGGCCCATTGCGACATCCTGAGGATCGCTCCTTGTCCCCAGGGCCCATTGTAACGTCCCAGGACCCCCCCTTGTCTCCAGAGCCCATTGTGACATTCAGGGGACCCCTCTTTGTCCCCAGGGCCCATTGCGACATCCTGGGGACCCCCCCTTGTCCCCAGGGCCCATTGTGACCTCCCAGGACCCGTCATTGTCCCCAGGGCCCATTGTGATATCCTGGGGACCCCACTTGTCCCCAGGATCGATTGTGACACTATAGGGACCCCCCCTTGTGCCCAGTGCCCATTGTGAAACCGTGGGTACCACCCTTGTCCGCAGGGCCCATTGTGACATCCTGGGGACCCCCCCTTGTCCCCAGGGCCCATTGTGACGTCCCAGGCACCCCAATGTCCCCAGGGCCCATTGTGACATCCTGGGGATCGCTCCTTGTCCCCAGGGCTCATTGTGACATCCCAGGACCCCCCTTTGTCCCCAGGGCCCATTGTGACATCCCAGGACCCCCCTTTGTCCCCAGGGCCCATTTTGACATTCAGGGGACCCACCATTGTCCCCAGGGCCCATTGTGACCTTCAAGGGACCCCCATTGTTCCCAGGGCCCATTGTGACGTCCCAGGACCCCCCATTGTTCCCAGGGCCCATTGTGACGTCCTGGGGAGCCCCCTCTGTTCCCAGGGCTCATTGTGACTTTCAGGGGACCCCCATTGTCCCTAGGGCTGATTGCGACATCCTAGGGCCCTCTGTGTCCCCAGGGCCCATTGTGACACTTTAGAGACCCCTCTTTGTCCCCAGGGCCATTGTGACATCCTGGGGACCCCCTCTTGTCCCCAGGGCCCATTGTGACGTCCCAGGACCCCCCATTGTCCCCAGGGCCCATTGTGACATCCTCGGTACCCCCTTGTCCCCAGGGCCCATTGTGACATTCTGGGGACCCCACTTTGTCCCCAGGGCCCATTGTGACATCCTGGGGACCCCCTCTTGTCCCCAGGGCCCATTGTGACGTCCCAGGACCCCCCATTGTCCCCAGGGCCCATTGTGACATCTTGGGGATCCCTCCTTGTCCCCAGGGCCCATTGTGACGTCCCAGGACCCCCCATTGTCCCCAGGGCCCATTGTGACATTCAGGGACCCCCTTTGTCACCGGGGCCATTGTGACGTCCCAGGACCCCCCATTGTCCCCAGGGCCCATTGTGACATCCTCGGCACCCCCTTGTCCCCAGGGCCCATTGTGACATTCAGGGGACCCCTCTTTGTCCCCAGGGCCCATTGTGACATCCTGGGGACCCCCCCTTGTCCCCAGAGCCCATTGTGACGTCCCAGGACCCCCCATTGTCTCCAGGGCCCATTGTGAAATCCTGGGGATCCCTCCTTGTCCCCAGGGCCCATTGTGACGTCCCAGGACCCCCCATTGTTCCCAGGGCCCATTGTGACATCCTGGGAATCCCTCCTTGTCCCCAGGGCCCATTGTGACGTCCCAGGACCCCCCATTGTCCCCAGGGCCCATTGTGACATCCTCGGCACCCCCTTGTCCCCAGTGCCCATTGTGACATTCAGGGGACCCCTCTTTGTCCCCAGGGCCCATTGTGACATCCTGGAGACCCCCCCTTGTCCCCAGGGCCCATTGTGACGTCCCAGGACCCCCCATTGTTTTCAGGGCCCATTGTGACGTCCTGGGGAGCCCCCTCTGTTCCCAGGGCTCATTGTGACTTTCAGGGGACCCCCCCTTTTCCCCAGGGCTGATTGTGACATCCTAGAGCCCCTCTGTGTCCCCAGGGCCCATTGTGACACTTTAGAGACCCCTCTTTGTCCCCAGGGCCGTTGTGACATCCTGGGGACCCCCCCTTGTCCCCAGGGCCCATTGTGACGTCCCAGGACCCCCCATTGACCCCAGGGCCCATTGTGACATCCTCGGCACCCCCTTGTCCCCAGGGCCCATTGTGACATTCAGGGGACCCCTCTTTGTCCCCAGGGCCCATTGTAACATCCTGGGGACCCCCTCTTGTCCCCAGGGCCCATTGTGACGTCCCAGGACCCCCCATTGTCCCCAGGGCCCATTGTGACATCCTGGGGAACCCTCCTTGTCCCCAGGGCCCATTGTGACGTCCCAGGACCCCCCATTGTCCCCAGGGCCCATTGCGACATCCTGAGGATCGCTCCTTGTCCCCAGGGCCCATTGTAACGTCCCAGGACCCCCCCTTGTCTCCAGGGCCCATTGTGACATTCAGGGAACCCCTCTTTGTCCCCAGGGCCCATTGCGACATCCTGGGGACCCCCCCTTGTCCCCAGGGCCCATTGTGACCTCCCAGGACCCGCCATTGTCTCCAGGGCCCATTGTGATATCCTGGGGACCCCACTTGTCCCCAGGATCGATTGTGACACTATAGGGACCCCCCCTTGTGCCCAGTGCCCATTGTGAAACCGTGGGTACCACCCTTGTCCGCAGGGCCCATTGTGACATCCTGGGGACCCCCCCTTGTCCCCAGGGCCCATTGTGACGTCCCAGGCACCCCAATGTCCCCAGGGCCCATTGTGACATCCTGGGGATCGCTCCTTGTCCCCAGGGCTCATTGTGACATCCCAGGACCCCCCTTTGTCCCCAGGGCCCATTTTGACATTCAGGGGACCCACCATTGTCCCCAGGGCCCATTGTGACCTTCAAGGGACCCCCATTGTTCCCAGGGCCCATTGTGACGTCCCAGGACCCCCCATTGTTCCCAGGGCCCATTGTGACGTCCTGGGGAGCCCCCTCTGTTCCCAGGGCTCATTGTGACTTTCAGGGGACCCCCATTGTCCCCAGGGCTGATTGTGACATCCTAGGGCCCTCTGTGTCCCCAGGGCCCATTGTGACACTTTAGAGACCCCTCTTTGTCCCCAGGGCCATTGTGACATCCTGGGGACCCCCTCTTGTCCCCAGGGCCCATTGTGATGTCCCAGGACCCCCCATTGTCCCCAGGGCCCATTGTGACATCCTCGGTACCCCCTTGTCCCCAGGGCCCATTGTGACATTCTGGGGACCCCACTTTGTCCCCAGGGCCCATTGTGACATCCTGGGGACCCCCTCTTGTCCCCAGGGCCCATTGTGACGTCCCAGGACCCCCCATTGTCCCCAGGGCCCATTGTGACATCTTGGGGATCCCTCCTTGTCCCCAGGGCCCATTGTGACGTCCCAGGACCCCCCATTGTCCCCAGGGCCCATTGTGACATTCAGGGACCCCCTTTGTCACCGGGGCCATTGTGACGTCCCAGGACCCCACATTGTCCCCAGGGCCCATTGTGACATCCTGGAGACCCCCTTTGTCTCCAGGGCCCATTGTGACGTCCCAGGACCCCCCATTGTCCCCAGGGCCCATTGTGACATTCAGGGGACCCCTCTTTGTCCCCAGGGCCCATTGTGACATCCTGGGGACCCCCCCTTGTCCCCAGAGCCCATTGTGATGTCCCAGGACCCCCCATTGTCTCCAGGGCCCATTGTGACACCATGGCGATCTCCCTTGTCCCCAGGGCCCATTGTGACGTCCCAGGACCCCCCATTGTTCCCAGGGCCCATTGTGACATCCTGGGGATCCCTCCTTGTCCCCAGGGCCCATTGTGACGTCCCAGGACCCCCCATTGTCCCCAGGGCCCATTGTGACATCCTCGGCACCCCCTTGTCCCCAGTGCCCATTGTGACATTCAGGGGACCCCTCTTTGTCCCCAGGGCCCATTGTGACATCCTGGAGACCCCCCCTTGTCCCCAGGGCCCATTGTGACGTCCCAGGACCCCCCATTGTTCCCAGGGCCCATTGTGACGTCCTGGGGAGCCCCCTCTGTTCCCAGGGCTCATTGTGACTTTCAGGGGACCCCCCCTTTTCCCCAGGGCTGATTGTGACATCCTAGAGCCCCTCTGTGTCCCCAGGGCCCATTGTGACACTTTAGAGACCCCTCTTTGTCCCCAGGGCCGTTGTGACATCCTGGGGACCCCCCCTTGTCCCCAGGGCCCATTGTGACGTCCCAGGACCCCCCATTGTCCCCAGGGCCCATTGTGACATCCTCGGCACCCCCTTGTCCCCAGGGCCCATTGTGACATTCAGGGGACCCCTCTTTGTCCCCAGGGCCCATTGTGACGTCCCAGGACCCCCCATTGTTCCCAGGGCCCATTGTGACATCCTGGGGATCCCTCCTTGTCCCCAGGGCCCATTGTGACGTCCCAGGACCCCCCATTGTCCCCAGGGCCCATTGTGACATCCTCGGCACCCCCTTGTCCCCAGGGCCCATTGTGACATTCAGGGGACCCCTCTTTGTCCCCAGGGCCCATTGTGACATCCTGGAGACCCCCCCTTGTCCCCAGGGCCCATTGTGACGTCCCAGGACCCCCCATTGTTCCCAGGGCCCATTGTGACGTCCTGGGGAGCCCCCTCTGTTCCCAGGGCTCATTGTGACTTTCAGGGGACCCCCCCTTTTCCCCAGGGCTGATTGTGACATCCTAGAGCCCCTCTGTGTCCCCAGGGCCCATTGTGACACTTTAGAGACCCCTCTTTGTCCCCAGGGCCGTTGTGACATCCTGGGGACCCCCCCTTGTCCCCAGGGCCCATTGTGACGTCCCAGGACCCCCCATTGTCCCCAGGGCCCATTGTGACATCCTCGGCACCCCCTTGTCCCCAGGGCCCATTGTGACATTCAGGGGACCCCTCTTTGTCCCCAGGGCCCATTGTAACATCCTGGGGACCCCCTCTTGTCCCCAGGGCCCATTGTGACGTCCCAGGACCCCCCATTGTCCCCAGGGCCCATTGTGACATCCTGGGGAACCCTCCTTGTCCCCAGGGCCCATTGTGACGTCCCAGGACCCCCCATTGTCCCCAGGGCCCATTGCGACATCCTGAGGATCGCTCCTTGTCCCCAGGGCCCATTGTAACGTCCCAGGACCCCCCCTTGTCTCCAGGGCCCATTGTGACATTCAGGGAACCCCTCTTTGTCCCCAGGGCCCATTGCGACATCCTGGGGACCCCCCCTTGTCCCCAGGGCCCATTGTGACCTCCCAGGACCCGCCATTGTCTCCAGGGCCCATTGTGATATCCTGGGGACCCCACTTGTCCCCAGGATCGATTGTGACACTATAGGGACCCCCCCTTGTGCCCAGTGCCCATTGTGAAACCGTGGGTACCACCCTTGTCCGCAGGGCCCATTGTGACATCCTGGGGACCCCCCCTTGTCCCCAGGGCCCATTGTGACGTCCCAGGCACCCCAATGTCCCCAGGGCCCATTGTGACATCCTGGGGATCGCTCCTTGTCCCCAGGGCTCATTGTGACATCCCAGGACCCCCCTTTGTCCCCAGGGCCCATTTTGACATTCAGGGGACCCACCATTGTCCCCAGGGCCCATTGTGACCTTCAAGGGACCCCCATTGTTCCCAGGGCCCATTGTGACGTCCCAGGACCCCCCATTGTTCCCAGGGCCCATTGTGACGTCCTGGGGAGCCCCCTCTGTTCCCAGGGCTCATTGTGACTTTCAGGGGACCCCCATTGTCCCCAGGGCTGATTGTGACATCCTAGGGCCCTCTGTGTCCCCAGGGCCCATTGTGACACTTTAGAGACCCCTCTTTGTCCCCAGGGCCATTGTGACATCCTGGGGACCCCCTCTTGTCCCCAGGGCCCATTGTGATGTCCCAGGACCCCCCATTGTCCCCAGGGCCCATTGTGACATCCTCGGTACCTCCTTGTCCCCAGGGCCCATTGTGACATTCTGGGGACCCCACTTTGTCCCCAGGGCCCATTGTGACATCCTGGGGACCCCCTCTTGTCCCCAGGGCCCATTGTGACGTCCCAGGACCCCCCATTGTCCCCAGGGCCCATTGTGACATCTTGGGGATCCCTCCTTGTCCCCAGGGCCCATTGTGACGTCCCAGGACCCCACATTGTCCCCAGGGCCCATTGTGACATTCAGGGACCCCCTTTGTCACCGGGGCCATTGTGATGTCCCAGGACCCCACATTGTCCCCAGGGCCCATTGTGACATCCTGGAGACCCCCTTTGTCTCCAGGGCCCATTGTGACGTCCCAGGACCCCCCATTGTCCCCAGGGTCCATTGTTACATCCTGGGGACCCCCTTGTCCCCAGGACCCATCGTGACACCATGGGGACCCTCCTTGTCACTGGGGACCCATTGTGACACCATGGGGACCCCCCCTTGTCCTCAGGGCCCATTGTGACATCCTGGGCATCCCCCTTTGTCCCCCGGGACCATTGTGACATCCTGGGGACCCCCCCTTGTCCCCAGGGCCTATTGTTACGTCCCAGGACCCCCCATTGTCCCCAGGGCCCATTGTGACACTTTGGGGACCCCCTTGTCACTGGAGACCCATTGTGACAGCATGGGGACCAGCCCTTGTCCTCAGGGCTTATTGTGAACATCCTGGGGAACCTCCATTGTCCCCAGAGCCCATTGTGAGTTCCTGGAGACCCCCTTGTCCCCAGGTCCCATTGTGACATCCTGGGGAGCCTCTTTGTCCCCAGGGCCCATTGTGACATCCTGGGGACCTCCTTGTCCCCAGGACTCATCCTGGCACCGTGGAGACCTCCCTTGTCACTGGGGACCCATTGTGACACCATGGGGACCTCCCATTGTCCTCAGGGCCCATTGAGACATCCTGGGGACCCCCTTTGTCACTGGGGACCCATTGTGACATCCCAGGAACCCCATTGTCCCAAGGGCCCATTGTGATATCCTGGGGACCCCCCTTTGTCTCCAGGACATATTGTGACACCGTGGGGACCACATTAGTCCCCAGGGCCCATTGTGACATCCTAGGAATCCTCTCTTGTCCCCAGGGCCCATTGTGACGTCCCAGGATCGCTCATTGTCCCCAGGGCCCATTGTGACCTCCTCAACACCCCCTTGTCCCTAGGGCCCATTGTGACATTCACGGGACCCCCCCTTTGTCCCCAGGGCCCATTCTGATATGGTGGGGACCCCCTTTGTCCCCAGGGCCCATTGTGACATCCTGGGGACGCCCTTTGTCCCCAGGGCCCATTTTGACACCGTCGACACCCCCCTTTGTCCCCAGGGCCCATTGTGACATCCAGGGGACCCCCTTTTTCCCCAGGGCCCATTGTGGCACCATGGGGACCCCCTTTGTCACTGGGGCCCATTGTGACATCCCAGGACCCCCCTTTGTCCCCAGGGCCCATTGTGGCACCATGGGGACCCCCTTTGTCACTGGGGCCCATTGTGACATCCCAGGACCCCACTTTGTCCCCAGGGCCCATTGTGACATCCCATGACCCCCCTTAATCCCCAGTGCTATTGTGAATTCCTGGGGACCCCTTTTGTCCCCAGGGCCCATTGTGGCACCAGGGGGAACCCCTTTGTCACTGGGGGCATTGTGACATTTCAGGATTCCACTTTGTCCCCAGGGCTCGTTCTGACACCTTCGGGACTCCGATTGTCCCCAGGGCTCATTGTGACATCCTGGGCAACCCCATTGTCCCCAGGGCCCATTGTGACACCATGGGGACCCCCCCTTTGTCTCCAGTACCCATTGTGACATCCTGGGGATCCCTCCTTGTCCCCAGGGCCCATTGTGACGTCCCAGGACCCCCCATTGTCCCCAGGGCCCATTGTGACATTCAGGGGACCCCCTTTGTCCCCAGGGCCCATTGTGACATTCAGGGGACCCCCTTTGTCACTGGGGCCCATTGTGAAATCCCAGGACCCCACATTGCCCCCAGGGCCCATTGTGACATCCTGGGGACTCCACTTGTCCCCAGGACCCATTGTGACACTATGGGGAACCCCCTTCTGCCCAGAGCCCACTGTGACACTGTGGGTACCACCCTTGTCCGCAGGGCTCATTGTGACATCCCAGGACCCCCTATTGTCCCCAGGGCCCATTGTGACATTCTAGGACCCCACTTTGTCCCCAGGTCTATTTGTGACACCATGGGGACCCCTCCTTGTCACTGGGGACCCATTGTGACACCATGGGGACCCCCCCTTGTCCTCAGGACTCATTCTCACATCCTGGGCACCCCTCATTGTCCCCAGGGCCCATTGTGACATTCCAGGACACCCCATTGTCCCCAGGGCCCATTGTGACACCCTCGGCACCCCCTTGTCCCCAGGGCCCATTGTGACATCCTGGGGACCCCCCCTTGTCCCCAGGGCCCATTGTGACGTCCCAGGACCCCCCCTTGTCTCCAGGGCCCATTGTGACATTCAGGGGACCCCTCTTTGTCCCCAGGGCCCATTGTGAACATCTTGGGGATCCCTCCTTGTCCCCAGGGCCCATTGTGACGTCTCAGGACCCCCCATTGTCCTCAAGACCCATTGTGACATTCAGGGGACCCCCTTTTTCACTGGGGCCCATTGTGACATCCCAGGACCCCACATTGTCCCCAGGGCCCATTGTGACATCCTGGGGACCCCACTTGTCCCCAGGATCCATTGTGAAACTATGGAGACCCCCCCTTGTCCCCAGGGCCCATTGTGACATCCTGGGGACCCCCCCTTGTCCCCAGGGCCCATTGTTACGTCCCAGGACCCCCCCTTGTCCCCAGGGCCCATTGTGACATTCAGGGGACCCCACATTGCCCCCCGGACCCATTGTGACATCCTGGGGACCCCCTTTGTCACTGGGGCCCATTGTGACATCCCAGGACCCCACATTGTCCCCAGGGCCCATTGTGACATTCAGGGGTCCCCCCCTTGTCCCCAGGACCCATTGTGATGTCCCAGGACCCCTCATTGTCCCCACGGCCCATTGTGACATCCTGGGTACCCCCCTTTGTCACTGGGGCTCATTGAGACATCGTTGGGACCAACTTTGTCCCCAGGGCCCATTGTGACGTCCCAGGACCTCCCGTTGTCCCCAGTGTCCATTGTGACATCCGAGGAGCCCACTTTGTCCCCAGGACCCATTTTGATATTGAGGGGAGCCACGTTTGTCCCCAGGGCCCATTGTGACACCATGGGGACCCCCCCTTGTCACTGGAGACCCATTGTGACACCATGGAGACCCCCGCTTGTCCTCAGGGTCCATTGTGACATCTTGGACACATCCCATTGACCCCAGGACCCATTGTGACACCATGGGGACCCCGCCTTGTCACTGGGGACCCATTGTGACACCATGGAGACCCCCGCTTGTCCTCAGGGACCATTGTGACATCTTGGGCACCTCCCATTCTCCCCAGGACCCATTGTGACATCCTGGGTACCCCACTTGTCCCCAGGACCCATTGTGACACTATGGGGACCCCCCTTGTCCCCAGGGCCCATTGTGACGTCCCAGGACCCCCCTTTGTCTCCAGGGCCCATTGTGACATCCTCTGCACCCCCTTGTCCCCAGGGCCCATTGTGACATTCAGGGGACCCCTCTTTGTCCCCAGGGCCCATTGTGACATCTTGGGGACCCCCCCCTTGTCCCCAGGGCCCATTGTGACGTCTTAGGACCCCCCATTGTCCCCAGGGCCCATTGTGACATCCTGGGGATCCCTCCTTGTCCCCAGGGCCTATTGTGACGTCCCAGGACCCCCCATTGTCCCCAGGACCTATTGTGACATTCAGGGGACCCCCTTTGTCACTGGGACCCATTGTGACACCATGGAGACCCCCGCTTATCCTCAGGGTCCATTGTGACATCCTGGGCACCCCCCATTTTCCCCAGGACCCATTGTGACATCCTGACCACCCCCTTGCTCCCAGGGCCCGTTGTGGCACCATGGGGACACCCCCTTTGTCCCAAGGGCCCATTGTGACATCCCAGTACCCCCCTTTGTCCCCAGGGCCCATTGTAGCACCATGGGGACCCCCTTTGACCCCAGAACCCATTGTGGCACAATGGCAACCCCTTTGGTCTCCAGGGCCCATTGTGACATTCTTGGACCCCACTTTGTCCCCAGGGCCTATTGTGACACCATGGGGACCCCTCCTTGTCACTGGGGACCCATTGTGACACCATGGGGGCCCCCCCTTGTCCTCAGGACTCATTCTCACATCCTGGACACCCCCCATTGTCCCCAGGGCCCATTGTGACATCCACTGCACCCCCTTGTCCCCAGGGCCCATTGTGACATTCAGGGGACCCCTCTTTGTCCCCAGGGCCCATTGTGACATCCTGGGGACCCCCCCTTGTCTCCAGGGCCCATTGTGACGTCCCAGGACCCCCCATTGTCCCCAGGGTCCATTGTGACATCCTGGGGACCCCACTTGTCTCCAGGACCCATTGTGACACTATGGAGACGCCCCCTTGTGCCCAGGGCCCATTGTGACACCGTGGGTACCACCCTTGTCTGCAGGGCTCATTGTGACATCCCAGGACCTCCCATTGTCCCCAGGGCCCATTGTGACATTCAGGGGACCCCCCTTTGTCCCCAGGGCCCATTCTGATACCGTGGGGACCCCCTTTGTCCCCAGGGCCCATTGTGACATGCTGGGGACGCTCTTTGTCCCCAGGGCCCATTGTGACATCCTGGGGACCCTCCTTGTCCCCAGAGCCCATTGTGACATCCTGGGGACCCCCTTTGTCCCCAGGGCCCATTGTGGCACCATGAGGACCCTCTTTGTCACTGGGGCCCATTGTGACATCCCAGGACCCCCCTTTGTCCCCAGGGCCCATTGTGACATCCTGGGGATCCCTCCTTGTCCCCAGGGCCCATTGTGACATCCTGGGGATCCCTCCTTGTCCCCAGGGCCCATTGTGACGTCCCAGGACCTGCCATTGTCCCCAGGGCCCATTGTGACATTCAGGGGACCCCCTTTGTCGCTGGGGCCCATTGTGACATCCGGCGGACCCCCCTTTGTCCCTAGGGCCCATTGTGACATCCTGGGGACCCGTTTCTCCCCAGGGCGCTTTGTGACATTCTAGGACCCCACTTTATCCCCAGGGTCTATTGTGACAACATGGGGACCCCTCCTTGTCGTCAGGACGCATTCTCACATCCTGGGCACCCCCCATTGTCCCCAGGGCCCATTGTGACATCCTGGGGACCCTCATTGTCCCCAGGGCCCATTGTGACATCCTGGGGACACCCATTGTCCCCAGGGCCCATTGTGACATCTGGGGGACGCCCTTGTCCCCAGGACCCATCGTGGCACCGTGGGGATTCTCCTTGTCACTTGGGCCCATTGTGACACCATGGGGACCCCCCCTTTGTCCCCAGTGCCCATTGTGCCATCCTGCGGACCCCCCTTTGTCCCCAGGGCCCATTTTGACATTCAGGGGACCCACCATTGTCCTCAGGGCCCATTGTGAGTACCCAGGACCCCCCATTGTCCCCAGGGCCCATTGTGACATCCTCGGCACCCCCTTGTCCCCAGGGCCCATTGTGACATTCAGGGGACCCCTCTTTGTCCCCAGGGCCCATTGTGACATCCTGGGGACCCCCCCTTGTCCCAGGGGCCCATTGTTATGTCCCAGGACCCGCCATTGTCCCCAGGGCCCATTGTGACGTCCCAGGACCCCACATTGTCCCCAGGGCCCATTGTGACTTTCAGGGGACCCCACTTCTCCCCAGGACCCCTTGTGACACTATAGGGACCCCCCCTTGTGCCCAGTGACCATTGTGACACCGTGGGTACCACCCTTGTCCGCAGGGCACATTGTGACATCCTGGGGACACCCCCTTGTCCCCAGGGCCCATTGTGACATCCTGGGAATCCCTCCTTGTCCCCAGGGCCCATTGTGACGTCCCAGGACCCCCCATTGTCCCCAGGACCCATTTTGACATTCAGGGGACCCCCTTTGTCACTGGGGCCCATTGTGACATCCTGCGGACCCCCCTTTGTCCCCAGGGCCCATTTTGACATTCAGGGGACCCCCCATTGTCCCCAGGGCCCATTGTGACATCCTCGGCACCCCCTTGTCCCCAGGGCCCATTGTGACATTCAGGGGACCCCACATTGTCCCCAGGGCCCATTGTGACATCCTGGGGACCCCACTTGTCCCCAGGGCCCATTGTGGCACCATGAGGACCCTCTTTGTCACTGGGGCCCATTGTGACATCCCAGGACCCCCCATTGTC
Organism: Patagioenas fasciata; assembly: GCF_037038585.1. Taxonomy (NCBI): domain Eukaryota; kingdom Metazoa; phylum Chordata; class Aves; order Columbiformes; family Columbidae; genus Patagioenas; species Patagioenas fasciata. Next base: position 62,507 of record NW_027288558.1, on the reverse strand, counting down.
CCCATGGCCCATTCTGATACCGTGGGGACCCCCTTTGTCCCCAGGGCCCATTGTGACATGCTGGGGACGCTCTTTGTCCCCAGGGCCCATTGTGACATCTTGGGGAGCCTCCTTGTCCCCAGAGCCCATTGTGACATCCAGGGGACCCACTTTGTCCCGAGGGCCTATTGTGACACCATGGGGACCCCCCCTTGTCCTCAGGACTCATTCGCACATCCTGGACACCCCCCATTGTCCCCAGGGCCCATTGTGACATCCACTGCACCCCCTTGTCCCCAGGGCCCATTGTGACATCCTGGGGACCCCCCCTTGTCCCCAGGGCCCATTGTGACGTCCCAGGACCCCCCATTGTCCCCAGGGGCCATTGTGACATCCTGGGGACCCCACTTGTCCCCAGGACCCATTGTGACACTATGGAGACCCCCCCTTGTGCCCATGGCCCATTGTGACACCGTGGGTACCACCCTTGTCTGCAGGGCTCATTGTGACATCCCAGGACCCCCCATTGTCCCCAGGGCCCATTGCGACATCCTGAGGATCGCTCCTTGTCCCCAGGGCCCATTGTAACGTCCCAGGACCCCCCCATGTCTCCAGGGCCCATTGTGACATTCAGGGGACCCCCCCTTGTCCCCAGGGCCCATTGTGATGTCCCAGGACCCCCCATTGTCCCCAGGGCCCATTGCTACATGCTGAGGATCGCTCCTTGTCCCCAGGGCCCATTGTAACGTCCCAGGACCCCCCCTTGTCTCCAGGGCCCATTGTGACATTCAGGGGACCCCTCTTTGTCCCCAGGGCCCATTGCGACATCCTGGGGACCCCCCCTTGTCCCCAGGGCCCATTGTGACCTCCCAGGACCCGCCATTGTCCCCAGGGCCCATTGTGATATCCTGGGGACCCCACTTGTCCCCAGGATCGATTGTGACACTATAGGGACCCCCCTTTGTGCCCAGTGCCCATTGTGAAACCGTGGGTACCACCCTTGTCCGCAGGGCCCATTGTGACATCCTGGGGACCCCCCCTTGTCCCCAGGGCCCATTGTGACGTCCCAGGCACCCCAATGTCCCCAGGGCCCATTGTGACATCCTGGGGATCGCTCCTTGTCCCCAGGGCTCATTGTGACATCCCAGGACCCCCCTTTGTCCCCAGGGCCCATTGTGACATCCCAGGACCCCCCTTTGTCCCCAGGGCCCATTTTGACATTCAGGGGACCCACCATTGTCCCCAGGGCCCATTGTGACCTTCAAGGGACCCCCATTGTTCCCAGGGCCCATTGTGACGTCCCAGGACCCCCCATTGTTCCCAGGGCCCATTGTGACGTCCTGGGGAGCCCCCTCTGTTCCCAGGGCTCATTGTGACTTTCAGGGGACCCCCAATGTCCCTAGGGCTGATTGTGACATCCTAGGGCCCTCTGTGTCCCCAGGGCCCATTGTGACACTTTAGAGACCCCTCTTTGTCCCCAGGGCCATTGTGACATCCTGGGGACCCACTCTTGTCCCCAGGGCCCATTGTGACGTCCCAGGACCCCCCATTGTCCCCAGGGCCCATTGTGACATCCTCGGTACCCCCTTGTCCCCAGGGCCCATTGTGACATTCTGGGGACCCCACTTTGTCCCCAGGGCCCATTGTGACATCCTGGGGACTCCCTCTTGTCCCCAGGGCCCATTGTGACGTCCCAGGACCCCCCATTGTCCCCAGGGCCCATTGTGACATCTTGGGGATCCCTCCTTGTCCCCAGTGCCCATTGTGACGTCCTAGGACCCCCCATTGTCCCCAGGGCCCATTGTGACATTCAGGGACCCCCTTTGTCACCGGGGCCATTGTGACGTCCCAGGACCCCCCATTGTCCCCAGGGCCCATTGTGACATCCTCGGCACCCCCTTGTCCCCAGGGCCCATTGTGACATTCAGGGGACCCCTCTTTGTCCCCAGGGCCCATTGTGACATCCTGGGGACCCCCCCTTGTCCCCAGAGCCCATTGTGACGTCCCAGGACCCCCCATTGTCTCCAGGGCCCATTGTGAAATCCTGGGGATCCCTCCTTGTCCCCAGGGCCCATTGTGACGTCCCAGGACCCCCCATTGTTCCCAGGGCCCATTGTGACATCCTGGGGATCCCTCCTTGTCCCCAGGGCCCATTGTGACGTCCCAGGACCCCCCATTGTCCCCAGGGCCCATTGTGACATCCTCGGCACCCCCTTGTCCCCAGGGCCCATTGTGACATTCAGGGGACCCCTCTTTGTCCCCAGGGCCCATTGTGACATCCTGGAGACCCCCCCTTGTCCCCAGGGCCCATTGTGACGTCCCAGGACCCCCCATTGTTCCCAGGGCCCATTGTGACGTCCTGGGGAGCCCCCTCTGTTCCCAGGGCTCATTGTGACTTTCAGGGGACCCCCCCTTTTCCCCAGGGCTGATTGTGACATCCTAGAGCCCCTCTGTGTCCCCAGGGCCCATTGTGACACTTTAGAGACCCCTCTTTGTCCCCAGGGCCGTTGTGACATCCTGGGGACCCCCCCTTGTCCCCAGGGCCCATTGTGACGTCCCAGGACCCCCCATTGTCCCCAGGGCCCATTGTGACATCCTCGGCACCCCCTTGTCCCCAGGGCCCATTGTGACATTCAGGGGACCCCTCTTTGTCCCCAGGGCCCATTGTAACATCCTGGGGACCCCCTCTTGTCCCCAGGGCCCATTGTGACGTCCCAGGACCCCCCATTGTCCCCAGGGCCCATTGTGACATCCTGGAGAACCCTCCTTGTCCCCAGGGACCATTGTGACGTCCCAGGACCCCCCATTGTCCCCAGGGCCCATTGCGACATCCTGAGGATCGCTCCTTGTCCCCAGGGCCCATTGTAACGTCCCAGGACCCCCCCTTGTCTCCAGGGCCCATTGTGACATTCAGGGAACCCCTCTTTGTCCCCAGGGCCCATTGCGACATCCTGGGGACCCCCCCTTGTCCCCAGGGCCCATTGTGACCTCCCAGGACCCGCCATTGTCTCCAGGGCCCATTGTGATATCCTGGGGACCCCACTTGTCCCCAGGATCGATTGTGACACTATAGGGACCCCCCCTTGTGCCCAGGGCCCATTGTGAAACCGTGGGTACCACCCTTGTCCGCAGGGCCCATTGTGACATCCTGGGGACCCCCCCTTGTCCCCAGGGCCCATTGTGACGTCCCAGGACCCCCCATTGTCCCCAGGGCCCATTGTGACATTCAGGGACCCCCTTTGTCACCGGGGCCATTGTGATGTCCCAGGACCCCACATTGTTCCCAGGGCCCATTGTGACGTCCTGGGGAGCCCCCTCTGTTCCCAGGGCTCATTGTGACTTTCAGGGGACCCCCAATGTCCCTAGGGCTGATTGTGACATCCTAGGGCCCTCTGTGTCCCCAGGGCCCATTGTGACACTTTAGAGACCCCTCTTTGTCCCCAGGGCCATTGTGACATCCTGGGGACCCCCTCTTGTCCCCAGGGCCCATTGTGACGTCCCAGGACCCCCCATTGTCCCCAGGGCCCATTGTGACATCCTCGGTACCCCCTTGTCCCCAGGGCCCATTGTGACATTCTGGGGACCCCACTTTGTCCCCAGGGCCCATTGTGACATCCTGGGGACTCCCTCTTGTCCCCAGGGCCCATTGTGACGTCCCAGGACCCCCCATTGTCCCCAGGGCCCATTGTGACATCTTGGGGATCCCTCCTTGTCCCCAGTGCCCATTGTGACGTCCCAGGACCCCCCATTGTCCCCAGGGCCCATTGTGACATTCAGGGACCCCCTTTGTCACCGGGGCCATTGTGACGTCCCAGGACCCCCCATTGTCCCCAGGGCCCATTGTGACATCCTCGGCACCCCCTTGTCCCCAGGGCCCATTGTGACATTCAGGGGACCCCTCTTTGTCCCCAGGGCCCATTGTGACGTCCCAGGACCCCCCATTGTTCCCAGGGCCCATTGTGACATCCTGGGGATCCCTCCTTGTCCCCAGGGCCCATTGTGACGTCCCAGGACCCCCCATTGTCCCCAGGGCCCATTGTGACATCCTCGGCACCCCCTTGTCCCCAGGGCCCATTGTGACATTCAGGGGACCCCTCTTTGTCCCCAGGGCCCATTGTGACATCCTGGAGACCCCCCCTTGTCCCCAGGGCCCATTGTGACGTCCCAGGACCCCCCATTGTTCCCAGGGCCCATTGTGACGTCCTGGGGAGCCCCCTCTGTTCCCAGGGCTCATTGTGACTTTCAGGGGACCCCCCCTTTTCCCCAGGGCTGATTGTGACATCCTAGAGCCCCTCTGTGTCCCCAGGGCCCATTGTGACACTTTAGAGAGCCCTCTTTGTCCCCAGGGCCCAATGTGACATCCTGGGGACCCCCCCTTGTCCCCAGGGCCCATTGTGACGTCCCAGGACCCCCCATTGTCCCCAGGGCCCATTGTGACATCCTCGGCACCCCCTTGTCCCCAGGGCCCATTGTGACATTCAGGGGACAACTCTTTGTCCCCAGGGCCCATTGTAACATCCTGGGGACCCCCTCTTGTCCCCAGGGCCCATTGTGACGTCCCAGGACCCCCCATTGTCCCCAGGGCCCATTGTGACATCCTGGAGAACCCTCCTTGTCCCCAGGGACCATTGTGACGTCCCAGGACCCCCCATTGTCCCCAGGGCCCATTGCGACATCCTGAGGATCGCTCCTTGTCCCCAGGGCCCATTGTAACGTCCCAGGACCCCCCCTTGTCTCCAGGGCCCATTGTGACATTCAGGGAACCCCTCTTTGTCCCCAGGGCCCATTGCGACATCCTGGGGACCCCCCCTTGTCCCCAGGGCCCATTGTGACCTCCCAGGACCCGCCATTGTCTCCAGGGCCCATTGTGATATCCTGGGGACCCCACTTGTCCCCAGGATCGATTGTGACACTATAGGGACCCCCCCTTGTGCCCAGGGCCCATTGTGAAACCGTGGGTACCACCCTTGTCCGCAGGGCCCATTGTGACATCCTGGGGACCCCCCCCTTGTCCCCAGGGCCCATTGTGACGTCCCAGGCACCCCAATGTCCCCAGGGCCCATTGTGACATCCTGGGGATCGCTCCTTGTCCCCAGGGCTCATTGTGACATCCCAGGACCCCCCTTTGTCCCCAGGGCCCATTGTGACATCCCAGGACCCCCCTTTGTCCCCAGGGCCCATTTTGACATTCAGGGGACCCACCATTGTCCCCAGGGCCCATTGTGACCTTCAAGGGACCCCCATTGTTCCCAGGGCCCATTGTGACGTCCCAGGACCCCCCATTGTTCCCAGGGCCCATTGTGACGTCCTGGGGAGCCCCCTCTGTTCCCAGGGCTCATTGTGACTTTCAGGGGACCCCCATTGTCCCCAGGGCTGATTGTGACATCCTAGGGCCCTCTGTGTCCCCAGGGCCCATTGTGACACTTTAGAGACCCCTCTTTGTCCCCAGGGCCATTGTGACATCCTGGGGACCCCCTCTTGTCCCCAGGGCCCATTGTGATGTCCCAGGACCCCCCATTGTCCCCAGGGCCCATTGTGACATCCTCGGTACCCCCTTGTCCCCAGGGCCCATTGTGACATTCTGGGGACCCCACTTTGTCCCCAGGGCCCATTGTGACATCCTGGGGACCCCCTCTTGTCCCCAGGGCCCATTGTGACGTCCCAGGACCCCCCATTGTCCCCAGGGCCCATTGTGACATCTTGGGGATCCCTCCTTGTCCCCAGGGCCCATTGTGACGTCCCAGGACCCCCCATTGTCCCCAGGGCCCATTGTGACATTCAGGGACCCCCTTTGTCACCGGGGCCATTGTGATGTCCCAGGACCCCACATTGTCCCCAGGGCCCATTGTGACATCCTGGAGACCCCCTTTGTCTCCAGGGCCCATTGTGACGTCCCAGGACCCCCCATTGTCCCCAGGGTCCATTGTTACATCCTGGGGACCCCCTTGTCCCCAGGACCCATCGTGACACCATGGGGACCCTCCTTGTCACTGGGGACCCATTGTGACACCATGGGGACCCCCCCTTGTCCTCAGGGCCCATTGTGACATCCTGGGCATCCCCCTTTGTCCCCCGGGACCATTGTGACACTGTGGGGAACCCCCTTGTCCCCAGGGCCTATTGTTACGTCCCAGGACCCCCCATTGTCCCCAGGGCCCATTGTGACACTTTGGGGACCCCCTTGTCACTGGAGACCCATTGTGACAGCATGGGGACCAGCCCTTGTCCTCAGGGCCTATTGTGAACATCCTGGGGAACCTCCATTGTCCCCAGAGCCCATTGTGAGTTCCTGGAGACTCCCTTGTCCCCAGGTCCCATTGTGACATCCTGGGGAGCCTCTTTGTCCCCAGGGCCCATTGTGACATCCTGGGGACCTCCTTGTCCCCAGGACTCATCCTGGCACCGTGGAGACCTCCCTTGTCACTGGGGACCCATTGTGACACCATGGGGACCTCCCATTGTCCTCAGGGCCCATTGAGACATCCTGGGGACCCCCTTTGTCACTGGGGACCCATTGTGACATCCCAGGAACCCCATTGTCTCAAGGGCCCATTGTGACATCCTGGGGACCCCCCTTTGTCTCCAGGACATATTGTGACACCGTGGGGACCACATTAGTCCCCAGGGCCCATTGTGACATCCTAGGGATCCTCTCTTGTCCCCAAGGCCCATTGTGACGTCCCAGGATCCCCCATTGTCCCCAGGGCCCATTGTGACCTCCTCAACACCCCCTTGTCCCTAGGGCCCATTGTGACATTCACGGGACCCCCCCTTTGTCCCCAGGGCCCATTCTGATATGGTGGGGACCCCCTTTGTCCCCAGGGCCCATTGTGACATCCTGGGGACGCCCTTTGTCCCCAGGGCCCATTTTGACACCGTCGACACCCCCCTTTGTCCCCAGGGCCCATTGTGACATCCAGGGGACCCCCTTTTTCCCCAGGGCCCATTGTGGCACCATGGGGACCCCCTTTGTCACTGGGGCCCATTGTGACATCCCAGGACCCCCTTTGTCCCAAGGGCCCATTGTGGCACCATGGGGACCCCCTTTGTCACTGGGGCCCATTGTGACATCCCAGGACCCCACTTTGTCCCCAGGGCCCATTGTGACATCCCATGACCCCCCTTAATCCCCAGTGCTATTGTGAATTCCTGGGGACCCCTTTTGTCCCCAGGGCCCATTGTGGCACCATGGGGAACCCCTTTCTCACTGGGGGCATTGTGACATTTCAGGATTCCACTTTGTCCCCAGGGCTCGTTCTGACACCTTCGGGACTCCGATTGTCCCCAGGGCCCATTGTGACATCCTGGGCAACCCCATTGTCCCCAGGGCCCATTGTGACACCATGGGGACCCCCCCTTTGTCTCCAGTACCCATTGTGACATCCTGGGGATCCCTCCTTGTCCCCAGGGCCCATTGTGACGTCCCAGGACCCCCCATTGTCCCCAGGGCCCATTGTGACATTCAGGGGACCCCCTTTGTCCCCAGGGCCCATTGTGACATTCAGGGGACCCCCTTTGTCACTGGGGCCCATTGTGAAATCCCAGGACCCCACATTGCCCCCAGGGCCCATTGTGACATCCTGGGGACTCCACTTGTCCCCAGGACCCATTGTGACACTATGGGGAACCCCCTTCTGCCCAGAGCCCACTGTGACACTGTGGGTACCACCCTTGTCCGCAGGGCTCATTGTGACATCCCAGGACCCCCTATTGTCCCCAGGGCCCATTGTGACATTCTAGGACCCCACTTTGTCCCCAGGTCTATTTGTGACACCATGGGGACCCCTCCTTGTCACTGGGGACCCATTGTGACACCATGGGGACCCCACCTTGTCCTCAGGACTCATTCTCACATCCTGGGCACCCCCCATTGTCCCCAGGGCCCATTGTGACATTCCAGGACACCCCATTGTCCCCAGGGCCCATTGTGACATCCTCGGCACCCCCTTGTCCCCAGGGCCCATTGTGACATCCTGGGGACCCCCCCTTGTCCCCAGGGCCCATTGTGACGTCCCAGGACCCCCCCTTGTCTCCAGGGCCCATTGTGACATTCAGGGGACCCCTCTTTGTCCCCAGGGCCCATTGTGACATCCTGGGGATCCCTCCTTGTCCCCAGGGCCCATTGTGACGTCTCAGGACCCCCCATTGTCCTCAAGACCCATTGTGACATTCAGGGGACCCCCATTTTCACTGGGGCCCATTGTGACATCCCAGGACCCCACATTGTCCCCAGGGCCCATTGTGACATCCTGGGGACCCCACTTGTCCCCAGGATCCATTGTGAAACTATGGAGACCCCCCCTTGTCCCCAGGACCCATTGTGACACTATGGGGACCCCACCTTGTGCCCAGGGCCCATTGTGACACCGTGGGTACCACGCTTGTCTGCAGGGCTCATTGTGACATCCCAGGACCCCCCATTGTCCCCAGGGCCCATTCTGATACCGTGGGGACCCCCTTTGTCCCCAGGGCCCATTGTGGCACCATAGGGACCCCCTTTGTCACTAGGTCCCATTGTGATATGCCCAGGACCCCCCCTAGTCCCCAGGGCCCATTGTGACATCGTGGGGACCCCCCCTTGTCCCCAGGGCCCATTGTGACGTCCCAGGACCCCCCATTGTCCCCAGGGCCCATTGTGACATCCTGGGGACCCTCCTTGTCCCCAGAGCCCATTGTGACATCCCAGGACCCCACTTTGTCCCCAGGGCTTATTGTGACACCATGGGGATCTCCCTTGTCCCCAGGGCCCATTGTGACATCCCAAGACCCCCCTTTGTCCCCAGTGCTATTGTGAAATCCTGGGGACCCCTTTTGTCCCCAGGGTTCATTGTGACACCATGGGGAACCCCTTTGTTACTGGGGGCCATTGTGACACTCCAGGATTCCACTTTGTCCCCAGGGCTCGTTCTGACACCTTGGGGACTCCCATTGTCCCCAGGGCCCATTGTGACATCCTGGGGACCCCCATTGTCCACAGGGCCCATTGTGACATTCCAGGATCCCCCATTGTCCCCAGGGCCCATTGTGACATCCTCTGCACCCCCTTTGTCCCCAGGGCCCATTGTGACATTCAGGGGACCCCTCTTTGTCCCCAGGGCCCATTGTGACATCCTGGGGACCCCCCCCTTGTCACTGGGGCCCATTGTGACGTCCCAGGACCCCCCATTGTCCCCAGGGCCCATTGTGACATCCTGGGGATCCCTCCTTGTCCCCAGGGCCCATTGTGACGTCCCAGGACCCCCCATTGTCCCCAGGACCTATTGTGACATTCAGGGAACCCCTTTGTCACTGGGGCCCATTGTGACACCATGGAGAACCCGCTTGTCCTCAGGGTCCATTGTGACATCCTGGGCACCCCCCATTTTCCCCAGGACCCATTGTGACATCCCGGCCACCCCCTTGCTCCGAGGGCCCGTTGTGGCACCATGGGGACACCCCCTTTGTCCCCAGGGCCCATTGTGACGTCCCAGGACCCCCCTTTGTCCCCAGGGCCCATTGTAGCACCATGGGGACCCCCTTTGACCCCAGGGCCCATTGTGGCACCATGGCAACCCCTTTTGTCCCCAGGGCCCATTGTGACATTCTTGGACCCCACTTTGTCCCCAGGGCCTATTGTGACACCATGGGGACCCCTCCTTGTCACTGGGGACCCATTGTGACACAATGGGGACCCCCCCTTGTCCTCAGGACTCATTCTCACATCCTGGACACCCCCCATTGTCCCCAGGGCCCATTGTGACATCCACTGCACCCCCTTGTCCCCAGGGCCCATTCTGACATTCAGGGGACCCCTCTTTGTCCCCAGGGCCCATTGTGACATCCTGGGGACCCCCCCTTGTCCCCAGGGCCCATTGTTACGTCCCAGGACCCCCCATTGTCCCCAGGGCCCATTGTGACATTCAGGGGACCCCCCTTTGTCCCCAGGGCCCATTCTGATACCGTGGGGACCCCCTTTGTCCCCAGGGCCCATTGTGACATGCTGGGGACGCTCTTTGTCCCCAGGGCCCATTGTGACATCCTGGGGACCCTCCTTGTCCCCAGAGCCCATTGTGACATCCCAGGACTCCACTTTGTCCCCAGGGCCCATTGTGACACCATGGGGAACCCCTTTGTCACTGGGGGCCATTGTGACATTCCAGGATTCCACTTTGTCCCCAGGGCTCGTTCTGACACCTTGGGGACTCCCATTGTCCCCAGGGCCCATTGTGACCTCCCAGGACCCGCCATTGTCTCCAGGGCCCATTGTGATATCCTGGGGACCCCACTTGTCCCCAGGATCGATTGTGACACTATAGGGACCCCCCCTTGTGCCCAGGGCCCATTGTGAAACCGTGGGTACCACCCTTGTCCGCAGGGCCCATTGTGACATCCTGGGGACCCCCCCTTGTCCCCAGGGCCCATTGTGACGTCCCAGGACCCCCCATTGTCCCCAGGGCCCATTGTGACATTCAGGGACCCCCTTTGTCACCGGGGCCATTGTGATGTCCCAGGACCCCACATTGTTCCCAGGGCCCATTGTGACGTCCTGAGGAGCCCCCTGTGTTCCCAGGGCTCATTGTGACTTTCAGGGGACCCCCAATGTCCCTAGGGCTGATTGTGACATCCTAGGGCCCTCTGTGTCCCCAGGGCCCATTGTGACACTTTAGAGACCCCTCTTTGTCCCCAGGGCCATTGTGACATCCTGGGGACCCCCTCTTGTCCCCAGGGCCCATTGTGACGTCCCAGGACCCCCCATTGTCCCCAGGGCCCATTGTGACATCCTCGGTACCCCCTTGTCCCCAGGGCCCATTGTGACATTCTGGGGACCCCACTTTGTCCCCAGGGCCCATTGTGACATCCTGGGGACTCCCTCTTGTCCCCAGGGCCCATTGTGACGTCCCAGGACCCCCCATTGTCCCCAGGGCCCATTGTGACATCTTGGGGATCCCTCCTTGTCCCCAGTGCCCATTGTGACGTCCCAGGACCCCCCATTGTCCCCAGGGCCCATTGTGACATTCAGGGACCCCCTTTGTCACCGGGGCCATTGTGACGTCCCAGGACCCCCCATTGTCCCCAGGGCCCATTGTGACATCCTCGGCACCCCCTTGTCCCCAGGGCCCATTGTGACATTCAGGGGACCCCTCTTTGTCCCCAGGGCCCATTGTGACGTCCCAGGACCCCCCATTGTTCCCAGGGCCCATTGTGACATCCTCAGCACCCCCTTGTCCCCAGGGCCCATTGTGACATTCAGGGGACCCCTCTTTGTCCCCAGGGCCCATTGTGACATCCTGGAGACCCCCCCTTGTCCCCAGGGCCCATTGTGACGTCCCAGGACCCCCCATTGTTCCCAGGGCCCATTGTGACGTCCTGGGGAGCCCCCTCTGTTCCCAGGGCTCATTGTGACTTTCAGGGGACCCCCCCTTTTCCCCAGGGCTGATTGTGACATCCTAGAGCCCCTCTGTGTCCCCAGGGCCCATTGTGACACTTTAGAGACCCCTCTTTGTCCCCAGGGCCGTTGTGACATCCTGGGGACCCCCCCTTGTCCCCAGGGCCCATTGTGACGTCCCAGGACCCCCCATTGTCCCCAGGGCCCATTGTGACATCCTCGGCACCCCCTTGTCCCCAGGGCCCATTGTGACATTCAGGGGACCCCTCTTTGTCCCCAGGGCCCATTGTAACATCCTGGGGACCCCCTCTTGTCCCCAGGGCCCATTGTGACGTCCCAGGACCCCCCATTGTCCCCAGGGCCCATTGTGACATCCTGGAGAACCCTCCTTGTCCCCAGGGACCATTGTGACGTCCCAGGACCCCCCATTGTCCCCAGGGCCCATTGCGACATCCTGAGGATCGCTCCTTGTCCCCAGGGCCCATTGTAACGTCCCAGGACCCCCCCTTGTCTCCAGGGCCCATTGTGACATTCAGGGAACCCCTCTTTGTCCCCAGGGCCCATTGCGACATCCTGGGGACCCCCCCTTGTCCCCAGGGCCCATTGTGACCTCCCAGGACCCGCCATTGTCTCCAGGGCCCATTGTGATATCCTGGGGACCCCACTTGTCCCCAGGATCGATTGTGACACTATAGGGACCCCCCCTTGTGCCCAGGGCCCATTGTGAAACCGTGGGTACCACCCTTGTCCGCAGGGCCCATTGTGACATCCTGGGGACCCCCCCTTGTCCCCAGGGCCCATTGTGACGTCCCAGGCACCCCAATGTCCCCAGGGCCCATTGTGACATCCTGGGGATCGCTCCTTGTCCCCAGGGCTCATTGTGACATCCCAGGACCCCCCTTTGTCCCCAGGGCCCATTGTGACATCCCAGGACCCCCCTTTGTCCCCAGGGCCCATTTTGACATTCAGGGGACCCACCATTGTCCCCAGGGCCCATTGTGACCTTCAAGGGACCCCCATTGTTCCCAGGGCCCATTGTGACGTCCCAGGACCCCCCATTGTTCCCAGGGCCCATTGTGACGTCCTGGGGAGCCCCCTCTGTTCCCAGGGCTCATTGTGACTTTCAGGGGACCCCCATTGTCCCCAGGGCTGATTGTGACATCCTAGGGCCCTCTGTGTCCCCAGGGCCCATTGTGACACTTTAGAGACCCCTCTTTGTCCCCAGGGCCATTGTGACATCCTGGGGACCCCCTCTTGTCCCCAGGGCCCATTGTGATGTCCCAGGACCCCCCATTGTCCCCAGGGCCCATTGTGACATCCTCGGTACCCCCTTGTCCCCAGGGCCCATTGTGACATTCTGGGGACCCCACTTTGTCCCCAGGGCCCATTGTGACATCCTGGGGACCCCCTCTTGTCCCCAGGGCCCATTGTGACGTCCCAGGACCCCCCATTGTCCCCAGGGCCCATTGTGACATCTTGGGGATCCCTCCTTGTCCCCAGGGCCCATTGTGACGTCCCAGGACCCCCCATTGTCCCCAGGGCCCATTGTGACATTCAGGGACCCCCTTTGTCACCGGGGCCATTGTGATGTCCCAGGACCCCACATTGTCCCCAGGGCCCATTGTGACATCCTGGAGACCCCCTTTGTCTCCAGGGCCCATTGTGACGTCCCAGGACCCCCCATTGTCCCCAGGGTCCATTGTTACATCCTGGGGACCCCCTTGTCCCCAGGACCCATCGTGACACCATGGGGACCCTCCTTGTCACTGGGGACCCATTGTGACACCATGGGGACCCCCCCTTGTCCTCAGGGCCCATTGTGACATCCTGGGCATCCCCCTTTGTCCCCCGGGACCATTGTGACACTGTGGGGAACCCCCTTGTCCCCAGGGCCTATTGTTACGTCCCAGGACCCCCCATTGTCCCCAGGGCCCATTGTGACACTTTGGGGACCCCCTTGTCACTGGAGACCCATTGTGACAGCATGGGGACCAGCCCTTGTCCTCAGGGCCTATTGTGAACATCCTGGGGAACCTCCATTGTCCCCAGAGCCCATTGTGAGTTCCTGGAGACTCCCTTGTCCCCAGGTCCCATTGTGACATCCTGGGGAGCCTCTTTGTCCCCAGGGCCCATTGTGACATCCTGGGGACCTCCTTGTCCCCAGGACTCATCCTGGCACCGTGGAGACCTCCCTTGTCACTGGGGACCCATTGTGACACCATGGGGACCTCCCATTGTCCTCAGGGCCCATTGAGACATCCTGGGGACCCCCTTTGTCACTGGGGACCCATTGTGACATCCCAGGAACCCCATTGTCTCAAGGGCCCATTGTGACATCCTGGGGACCCCCCTTTGTCTCCAGGACATATTGTGACACCGTGGGGACCACATTAGTCCCCAGGGCCCATTGTGACATCCTAGGGATCCTCTCTTGTCCCCAAGGCCCATTGTGACGTCCCAGGATCCCCCATTGTCCCCAGGGCCCATTGTGACCTCCTCAACACCCCCTTGTCCCTAGGGCCCATTGTGACATTCACGGGACCCCCCCTTTGTCCCCAGGGCCCATTCTGATATGGTGGGGACCCCCTTTGTCCCCAGGGCCCATTGTGACATCCTGGGGACGCCCTTTGTCCCCAGGGCCCATTTTGACACCGTCGACACCCCCCTTTGTCCCCAGGGCCCATTGTGACATCCAGGGGACCCCCTTTTTCCCCAGGGCCCATTGTGGCACCATGGGGACCCCCTTTGTCACTGGGGCCCATTGTGACATCCCAGGACCCCCTTTGTCCCCAGGGCCCATTGTGGCACCATGGGGACCCCCTTTGTCACTGGGGCCCATTGTGACATCCCAGGACCCCACTTTGTCCCCAGGGCCCATTGTGACATCCCATGACCCCCCTTAATCCCCAGTGCTATTGTGAATTCCTGGGGACCCCTTTTGTCCCCAGGGCCCATTGTGGCACCATGGGGAACCCCTTTCTCACTGGGGGCATTGTGACATTTCAGGATTCCACTTTGTCCCCAGGGCTCGTTCTGACACCTTCGGGACTCCGATTGTCCCCAGGGCCCATTGTGACATCCTGGGCAACCCCATTGTCCCCAGGGCCCATTGTGACACCATGGGGACCCCCCCTTTGTCTCCAGTACCCATTGTGACATCCTGGGGATCCCTCCTTGTCCCCAGGGCCCATTGTGACGTCCCAGGACCCCCCATTGTCCCCAGGGCCCATTGTGACATTCAGGGGACCCCCTTTGTCCCCAGGGCCCATTGTGACATTCAGGGGACCCCCTTTGTCACTGGGGCCCATTGTGAAATCCCAGGACCCCACATTGCCCCCAGGGCCCATTGTGACATCCTGGGGACTCCACTTGTCCCCAGGACCCATTGTGACACTATGGGGAACCCCCTTCTGCCCAGAGCCCACTGTGACACTGTGGGTACCACCCTTGTCCGCAGGGCTCATTGTGACATCCCAGGACCCCCTATTGTCCCCAGGGCCCATTGTGACATTCTAGGACCCCACTTTGTCCCCAGGTCTATTTGTGACACCATGGGGACCCCTCCTTGTCACTGGGGACCCATTGTGACACCATGGGGACCCCACCTTGTCCTCAGGACTCATTCTCACATCCTGGGCACCCCCCATTGTCCCCAGGGCCCATTGTGACATTCCAGGACACCCCATTGTCCCCAGGGCCCATTGTGACATCCTGGGGACCCCCCCTTGTCCCCAGGGCCCATTGTGACGTCCCAGGACCCCCCCTTGTCTCCAGGGCCCATTGTGACATTCAGGGGACCCCTCTTTGTCCCCAGGGCCCATTGTGACATCCTGGGGATCCCTCCTTGTCCCCAGGGCCCATTGTGACGTCTCAGGACCCCCCATTGTCCTCAAGACCCATTGTGACATTCAGGGGACCCCCTTTTTCACTGGGGCCCATTGTGACATCCCAGGACCCCACATTGTCCCCAGGGCCCATTGTGACATCCTGGGGACCCCACTTGTCCCCAGGATCCATTGTGAAACTATGGAGACCCCCCCTTGTCCCCAGGACCCATTGTGACACTATGGGGACCCCACCTTGTGCCCAGGGCCCATTGTGACACCGTGGGTACCACGCTTGTCTGCAGGGCTCATTGTGACATCCCAGGACCCCCCATTGTCCCCAGGGCCCATTGTGACATTCAGGGGACCCCCCTTTATCCCCAGGGCCCATTCTGATACCGTGGGGACCCCCTTTGTCCCCAGGGCCCATTGTGGCACCATAGGGACCCCCTTTGTCACTAGGTCCCATTGTGATATGCCCAGGACCCCCCCTAGTCCCCAGGGCCCATTGTGACATCGTGGGGACCCCCCCTTGTCCCCAGGGCCCATTGTGACGTCCCAGGACCCCCCATTGTCCCCAGGGCCCATTGTGACATTCAGGGGACCCTCTTTTGTACCCAGGGCCCATTCTGATACCGTGGGGACCCCCTTTGTCCCCAGGGCCCATTGTGACATGCTGGGGACGCTCTTTGTCCCCAGGGCCCATTGTGACATCCTGGGGACCCTCCTTGTCCCCAGAACCCATTGTGACATCCAGGGGACCCCCTTTGTCCCCAGGGCCCATTGTGGCACCATGAGGACCCTCTTTGTCACTGGGGCCCATTGTGACATCCCAGAAGCCCCCTTTGTCCCCAGGGCCCATTGTGACATCCTGGGGACCCTCCTTGTCCCCAGAGCCCATTGTGACATCCCAGGACCCCACTTTGTCCCCAGGGCTTATTGTGACACCATGGGGATCTCCCTTGTCCCCAGGGCCCATTGTGACATCCCAAGACCCCCCTTTGTCCCCAGTGCTATTGTGAAATCCTGGGGACCCCTTTTGTCCCCAGGGTTCATTGTGACACCATGGGGAACCCCTTTGTTACTGGGGGCCATTGTGACACTCCAGGATTCCACTTTGTCCCCAGGGCTCGTTCTGACACCTTGGGGACTCCCATTGTCCCCAGGGCCCATTGTGACATCCTGGGGACCCCCATTGTCCACAGGGCCCATTGTGACATTCCAGGATCCCCCATTGTCCCCAGGGCCCATTGTGACATCCTCTGCACCCCCTTTGTCCCCAGGGCCCATTGTGACATTCAGGGGACCCCTCTTTGTCCCCAGGGCCCATTGTGACATCCTGGGGACCCCCCCCTTGTCACTGGGGCCCATTGTGACGTCCCAGGACCCCCCATTGTCCCCAGGGCCCATTGTGACATCCTGGGGATCCCTCCTTGTCCCCAGGGCCCATTGTGACGTCCCAGGACCCCCCATTGTCCCCAGGACCTATTGTGACATTCAGGGAACCCCTTTGTCACTGGGGCCCATTGTGACACCATGGAGAACCCGCTTGTCCTCAGGGTCCATTGTGACATCCTGGGCACCCCCCATTTTCCCCAGGACCCATTGTGACATCCCGGCCACCCCCTTGCTCCGAGGGCCCGTTGTGGCACCATGGGGACACCCCCTTTGTCCCCAGGGCCCATTGTGACGTCCCAGGACCCCCCTTTGTCCCCAGGGCCCATTGAAGCACCATGGGGACCCCCTTTGACCCCAGGGCCCATTGTGGCACCATGGCAACCCCTTTTGTCCCCAGGGCCCATTGTGACATTCTTGGACCCCACTTTGTCCCCAGGGCCTATTGTGACACCATGGGGACCCCTCCTTGTCACTGGGGACCCATTGTGACACAATGGGGACCCCCCCTTGTCCTCAGGACTCATTCTCACATCCTGGACACCCCCCATTGTCCCCAGGGCCCATTGTGACATCCACTGCACCCCCTTGTCCCCAGGGCCCATTCTGACATTCAGGGGACCCCTCTTTGTCCCCAGGGCCCATTGTGACATCCTGGGGACCCCCCCTTGTCCCCAGGGCCCATTGTTACGTCCCAGGACCCCCCATTGTCCCCAGGGCCCATTGTGACATTCAGGGGACCCCCCTTTGTCCCCAGGGCCCATTCTGATACCGTGGGGACCCCCTTTGTCCCCAGGGCCCATTGTGACATGCTGGGGACGCTCTTTGTCCCCAGGGCCCATTGTGACATCCTGGGGACCCTCCTTGTCCCCAGAGCCCATTGTGACATCCCAGGACTCCACTTTGTCCCCAGGGCCCATTGTGACACCATGGGGAACCCCTTTGTCACTTGGGCCCATTGTGACACCATGGGGACCCCCCCTTTGTCCCCAGTGCCCATTGTGATATCCTGCGGACCCCCCTTTGTCCCCAGGGCCCATTGTGACATTCAGGGGACCCACCATTGTCCTCAGGACCCATTGTGACGTCCCAGGACCCCCCATTGTCCCCAGGGCCCATTGTATCATCCTCGGCACCCCCTTGTCCCCAGGGCCCATTGTGACATTCAGGGGACCCCTCTTTGTCCCCAGGGCCCATTGTGACATCCTGGGGATCCCTCCTTGTCCCCAGGGCCCATTGTGATGTCCCAGGACCCCCCATTGTCCCCAGGGCCCATTGTGACATTCAGGGGCCCCCGTTTGTCACTGGGGCCCATTGTGACATCCCAGGACCCCACATTGTCCCCAGGGCCCATTGTGACTTTCAGGGGACCCCACTTGTCCCCAGGACCCATTGTGACACTATAGGGACCCCCCTTGTGCCCAGTGACCATTGTGACACCGTGGGTACCACCCTTGTCCGCAGGACCCATTGTGACATCCTGGGGGCACCCCCTTATCCCCAGGGCCCATTGTGACATCCTGGGAATCACTCCTTGTCCCCAGGGCCCATTGTGACGTCCCAGATCCCCCATTTTCTCCAGGGCACATTGTGACATCCTCGGCACCCCCTTGTCCCCAGGGCCCATTGTGACATTCAGGGGACCCCTCTTTGTCCCATGGACCCATTGTGACATCCTGGGCACCCCCCCTTGTCCCCAGGGCCCATTGTGACGCCCCAGGACCTGCCATTGTCCCCAGGGCCCATTGTGACGTCCCAGGACCCCCCATTGTCCCCGGGGCCCATTGTGACATTCAGGGGACCCCCTTTGTCACTGGGGCCCACTGTGAAATCCCAGGACCCCACTTTGTCCCCAGGGCCCATTGTGACATCCTGGGGACCCCCCCTTTGTCCCCAGTGCCCATTGTGACATCCTGCGGACCCCCCTTTGTCACCAGGGCCCATTTTGACATTCAGGGGACCCACCATTGTCCTCAGGGCCCATTGTGAGATCCCAGGACCCCCCATTGTCCCCAGGGCCCATTGTGACATCCTCGGCACCCCCTTGTCCCCAGGGTCCATTGTGACACTATGGGGACCCCCCCTTGTGCCCAGGGCCCATTGTGACACCGTGGGTACCACCCTTGTCTGCAGGGCTCATTGTGACATCCCAGGACCCCCCATTGTCCCCAGGGCCCATTGTGACATTCAGGGGACCCCCCTTGTCCCCAGGGCCCATTCTGATACTGTGGGGACCCCCTTTGTCCCCAGGGCCCATTGTGACATGCTGGGGACGCTCTTTGTCCCCAGGGCCCATTGTGACATCCTGGGGACCCTCCTTCTCCCCAGAGCCCATTGTGACATCCAGGAGACCCCCTTTGTCCCCAGGGCCAATTGTGGCACCATGAGGACCCTCTTTGTCACTGGGGCCCATTGTTACATCCCAGGACCCCCTCTAGTCCCCAGGGCCCATTGTGACATCCTGGGGACGCTCTTTCTCCCCAGGGCCCATTGTGACATCCTGGGGACCCTCTTGTCCCCAGAGCCCATTGTGACATCCCAGGACCCCCCCTGGTCCCCAGGTCCCATTGTGACATCCTGGGGACCCCCTTTGTCCCAAGACTTCATTGTGACATCCTGGGGACCCCCCTTGTCCTCTGGGTCCATTGTGACAGCCCAGGACCTTACATTGTCCCCAGGGCCCATTGTGACATTCAGGGGAACCCTCTTTGTCCCCAAGGCCCATTGTGACATCCTGGGGATCCCTCCTTGTCCCCAGGGCCCATTGTGACGTCCCAGGACCCCCCATTGTCCCCAGGGCCCATTGTGACATTCAGGGGCCCCCGTTTGTCACGGGGGCCCATTGTGACATCCCAGGACCCCACATTGTCCCCAGGGCCCATTGTGACTTTCAGGGGACCCCACTTGTCCCCAGGACCCATTGTGACACTATAGGGACCCCCCTTGTCCCCAGGGCCCATTGTGACACCGTGGGTACCACCCTTGTCCGCAGGGCCCATTGTGACATCCTGGGGACACCCCCTTGTCCCCAGGGCCCATTGTGACATCCTGGGAATCACTCCTTGTCCCCAGGGCCCATTGTGACGTCCCAGGACCCCCATTTTCTCCAGGGCACATTGTGACATCCTCGGCACCCCCTTGTCCCCAGGGCCCATTGTGACATTCAGGGGACCCCTCTTTGTCCCATGGGCCCATTGTGACATCCTGGGCACCCCCCCTTGTCCCCAGGGCCCATTGTGACGCCCCAGGACCCGCCATTGTCCCCAGGGCCCTGTGTGACATCCTGGGGTGCCCTCCTTGTCCCCAGGGCCCATTGTGACGTCCCAGGACCCCCCATTGTCCCCGGGGCCCATTGTGACATTCAGGGGACCCCCTTTGTCACTGGGGCCCTTTCTGACATCCCAGGACCCCACATTGACCCCAGGACCTATTGTGACATCCTGGGGACCCCACTTGTCCCCAGGACCCATTGTCAGACTATGGGGACCCCCCCTTGTACCCAGGGCCCATTGTGACACCGTGGGTACCACCCTTGTCCGCAGGGCTCATTGTGACATCCCAGGACCCCCTATTGTCCCCAGGGCCCATTGTGACATCCTGGGGACGCCCTTTGTCCCCAGGGCCCATTTTGACACCGTTGACACCCCCCTTTGTCCCCAGATCCCATTGTGACATCCAGGGGACCCCCTTTGTCCCCAGGGCCCATTGTGGCACCATGAGGACCCTCTTTGTCACTGGGGCCCATTGTGACATCCCAGGACGCCCCCTGGTCCCCAGGGCGCATTGTGACATCCCGGGGACCCCGCTTGTCCTCATGGTCCATTGTGACAGCCCAGGACCTTACTTTGTCCCCAGGGCCCATTGCGATATCTGGGGGACCCCGTTGTCCCCAGGGCCCATTGTGACTCCATGGGGACCCCCCTTTTCCCCAGTGCCCATCGTGACATCCTGGGCACCCCCTTTGTCCCCAAGGCCCATTGTGACATCCCAGGACCCCCCATTGTTTCCAGGGCCCATTGTGACATCCTGCGGACCCCCCTTTGTCCCCAGGGCCCATTGTGACATCCTGGGGTTCCCCCTTTGTCCCCAGGGCCCATTGAAATGTCCCAGGACCAACCTTTGTCACCAGGGTTCATTGTGATATCCTGGGAACCCCATTTGTCCCCACGGCCTATTGGGGTACCATGAGGACCCCGTTTGTCACTGGGGCCCATTGTGACATCCCAGGACCCCACTTTGTCCCCAGGGCTTATTGTGACACCATGGGGATCTCCCTTGTCCCCAGGGCCCATTGTGACATCCCAAGACCCCCCTTTGTCCCCAGTGCTATTGTGAAATCCTGGGGACCCCTTTTGTCCCCAGGGCCCATTGTGACACCATGGGGAACCCCTTTGTCACTGGGGGCCATTGTGACGTTCCAGGATTCCACTTTGTCCCCAGGGCTCGTTCTGAACACCTTGGGGACTCCCATTCTCCCCAGGGCCCATTGTGACATCCTGGGGATCCCCCCTTTATCCCCAGTGCCCATTGTGACATTCAGGGCACCCACCATTGTCCTCATGGCCCATTGTGACGTCCCAGGACCCCCCCTTGTCCCCAGGGCCCATTGTGACATCCTCGGCACCCCCTTGTTCCCAGGGCCCATTGTGACATTCAGGGGACCCCTCTTTGTCCCCAGGGCCCATTGTGACATCCTGGGGACCCCTCCTTGTCCCCAGGGCCCATTGTGACGTCCCAGGACCCCCCATTGTCCCCAAGGCCCATTGTGACATTCAGGGGCCCCCGTTTGTCACTGGGGCCCATTGTGACATCCCAGGACCCCACATTGTCCCCAGGGCCCATTGTGACTTTCAGGGGACCCCACTTGTCCCCAGGACCCATTGTGACACTATAGGGACCCCCCTTGTGCCCAGTGACCATTGTGACACCGTGGGTACCACCCTTGTCCGCAGGGCCCATTGTGACATCCTGGGGACCCCCCCTTGTCCCCAGGGCCCATTGTGACATCCTGGGAATCACTCCTTGTCCCCAGGGCCCATTGTGACGTCCCAGGACCCCCATTTTCTCCAGGGCACATTGTGACATCCTTGGCACCCCCTTGTCCCCAGGGCCCATTGTGACATTCAGGGGACCCCTCTTTGTCCCATGGGCCCATTGTGACATCCTGGGCACCCCCCCTTGTCCCCAGGGCCCATTGTGACGCCCCAGGACCCGCCATTGTCCCCAGGGCCCTGTGTGACATCCTGGGGTGCCCTCCTTGTCCCCAGGGCCCATTGTGACGTCCCAGGACCCCCCATTGTCCCCGGGGCCCATTGTGACATTCAGGGAACCCCTTTGTCACTGGGGCCCTTTCTGACATCCCAGGACCCCACATTGTCCCCAGGACCTATTGTGACATCCTGGGGACCCCACTTGTCCCCAGGACCCATTGTCAGACTATGGGGACCCCCCCTTGTACCCAGGGCCCATTGTGACACTGTGGGTACCACCCTTGTCCGCAGGGCTCATTGTGACATCCCAGGACCCCCTATTGTCCCCAGGGCCCATTGTGACATCCTGGGGACGCCCTTTGTCCCCAGGGCCCATTTTGACACCGTTGACACCCCCCTTTGTCCCCAGATCCCATTGTGACATCCAGGGGACCCCCTTTGTCCCCAAGGCCCATTGTGGCACCATGAGGACCCTCTTTGTCACTGGGGCCCATTGTGACATCCCAGGACCCCCCCTGGTCCCCAGGGCCCATTGTGACATCCCGGGGACCCCGCTTGTCCTCATGGTCCATTGTGACAGCCCAGGACCTTACTTTGTCCCCAGGGCCCATTGCGATATCTGGGGGACCCCGTTGTCCCCAGGGCCCATTGTGACATCCTGGGCACCCCCTTTGTCCCCAAGGCCCATTGTGACATCCCAGGACCCCCCATTGTTTCCAGGGCCCATTGTGACATCCTGCGGACCCCCCTTTGTCCCCAGGGCCCATTGTGACATCCTGGGGTCCCCCCTTTGTCCCCAGGGCCCATTGAAATGTCCCAGGACAACCCTTTGTCACCAGGGTTCATTGTGACATCCTGGGAACCCCATTTGTCCCCACGGCCAATTGGGGTACCATGAGGACCCCGTTTGTCACTGGGGCCCATTGTGACATCCCAGGACCCCACTTTGTCCCCAGGGCTTATTGTGACACCATGGGGATCTCCCTTGTCCCCAGGGCCCATTGTGACATCCCAAGACCCCCCTTTGTCCCCAGTGCTATTGTGAAATCCTGGGGACCCCTTTTGTCCCCAGGGCCAATTGTGACACCATGGGGAACCCCTTTGTCACTGGGGGCCATTGTGACGTTCCAGGATTCCACTTTGTCCCCAGGGCTCGTTCTGAACACCTTGGGGACTCCCATTGTCCCCAGGGCCCGTTGTGACATCCTGGGGATCCCCCCTTTATCCCCAGTGCCCATTGTGACATCCTGCAGACCCCCCTTTGTCCCCAGGGCCCATTGTGACATTCAGGGCACCCACCATTGTCCTCATGGCCCATTGTGACGTCCCAGGACCCCCCGTTGTCCCCAGGGCCCATTGTGACATCCTCGGCACCCCCTTGTTCCCAGGGCCCATTGTGACATTCAGGGGACCCCTCTTTGTCCCCAGGGCCCATTGTGACATCCTGGGGACCCCTCCTTGTCCCCAGGGCCCATTGTGACGTCCCAGGACCCGCCATTGTTTCCAGGGCCCATTGTGACATCCTGGGGATCCCTCCTTGTCCCCAGGGCCCATTGTGACGTCCCAGGACCCCCCATTGTCCCCAGGGCCCATTGTGACATTCAGGGGCCCCCGTTTGTCATTGGGGCCCATTCTGAGATCCCAGGACCCCACATTGTCCCCAGGGCCTATTGTGACTTTCAGGGGACCCCACTTGTCCCCAGGAGCCATTGTGACACTATAGGGACCCCCCTTGTGCCCAGGGCCCATTGTGACACCGTGGGTACCACCCTTGTCCGCAGGGCCCATTGTGACATTTTGGGAATCCCTCCTTGACCCAGGGCCCATTGTGACGTCGCAGGACCCCCATTGTCCCCAGGACCCATTGTGACATTCAGGGGACCCCCTTTGTCACTGGGGCCCACTGTGAAATCCCAGGACCCCACATTGTCCCCAGGGCCCATTGTGACATCCTGGGGACCCCCCCTTTGTCCCCAGTGCCCATTGTGACATCCTGCGGACCCCCCTTTGTCCCCAGGGCCCATTTTGACATTCAGGGGACCCACCATTGTCCTCAGGGCCCATTGTGAGATCCCAGGACCCCCCATTGTCCCCAGGGCCCATTGTGACATCCTCGGCACCCCCTTGTCCCCAGGGTCCATTGTGACACTATGGGGACCCCCCCTTGTGCCCAGGGCCCATTGTGACACCGTGGGTACCACCCTTGTCTGCAGGGCTCATTGTGACATCCCAGGACCCCCCATTGTCCCCAGGGCCCATTGTGACATTCAGGGGACCCCCCTTGTCCCCAGGGCCCATTCTGATACCGTGGGGACCCCCTTTGTCCCCAGGGCCCATTGTGACATGCTGGGGACGCTCTTTGTCCCCAGGGCCCATTGTGACATCCTGGGGACCCTCCTTGTCCCCAGAGCCCATTGTGACATCCAAGGGACCCCCTTTGTCCCCAGGGCCCATTGTGGCACCATAGGGACCCCCTTTGTCACTGGGGCCCATTGTGACATCCCAGGACCCCCCCTGGTCCCCAGGGCCCATTGTGACATCTTGGGGACCCCCTTTGTCCCAAGACTTCATTGTGACATCCTGGGGACCCCCCTTGTCCTCTGGGTCCATTGTGACAGCCCAGGACGTTACATTGTCCCCAGGGCCCATTGTGACATCCTGGGGACCCCCCTTGTCCTCAGGGTCCAATGTCACATCCTGGGGACCCTCCTTGTCCCCAGTACCCATTGTGACATCCAGGGGACCCCCTTTGTCCCCAGGGCCCATTGTGGCACCATAGGGACCCCCTTTGTCACTGGGGCCCATTGTGACATCCCAGGACCCCCCCTGGTCCCCAGGTCCCATTGTGACATCCTGGGGACCCCCTTTGTCCCAAGACTTCATTGTGACATCCTGGGGACCCCCCTTGTCCTCTGGGTCCATTGTGACAGCCCAGGACGTTACATTGTCCCCAGGGCCCATTGTGATATCTGGGGGACCCCCTTGTTCCCAAGGCCCATTGTGACATCCTGGGGACCCCCCCTTGTCCCCAGGGCCCATTGTGACATCCCAGGACCCCCCATTGTCCCCAGGGCCCATTGTGACATCCTCGGTACCCCCTTCTCCACAGGGCCCATTGTGACATCCTGGGGACACCCCTTGTCCCCAGGGTCCATTGTGACGTCCCAGGACCCCCCATTGTCCCCAGGGTCCATTGTGACATCCTGGGGATCCCTCCTTGTCCCCAGGGCCCATTGTGACGTCCCAGGACCCCCCATTGTCCCCAGGGCCCATTGTGACATCCTCTGCACCCCCTTGTCCCCAGGGCCCATTGTGACATTCCCAGGACCCCTCTTTGTCCCCAGGGCTCATTGTGACATCCTGGGGACCCCCCCTTGTCCCCAGGACCCATTGTGACGTCCCAGGAACCCCCATTGTCCGCAGGGCCCATTGTGACATCCTGGGGATCCCTCCTTGTCCCCAGGGCCCATTGTGACGTCCCAGGACCCCCCATTGTCCCCAGGACCTATTGTGACATTCAGGGTACCCCCTTTGTCACTGAGGCCCATTGTGACACCATGGAGACCCCCGCTTGTCCTCAGGGTCCATTGTGACATCCTGGGCACCCCCCATTTTCCCCAGGACCCATTGTGACATCCTGGCCACCCCCTTGCTCCCAGGGCCCGTTGTGGCACCACGGGGACACCCTCTTTGTCCCCAGGGCCCATTTTGACATCCCAGGACCCCCCTTTGTCCTCAGGGCCCATTGTAGCACCATGGGGACCCCCTTTGACCCCAGGACCCATTGTGGCACCATGGCAACCCCTTTTGTCCCCAGGGCCCATTGTGACATTCTTGGACCCCACTTTGTCCCCAGGGCCTATTGTGACACCATGGGGACCCCTCCTTGTCACTGGGGACCCATTGTGACACCATGGGGACCCCCCCTTGTCCTCAGGACTCATTCTGACATCCTGGACACCCCCCATTGTCCCCAGGGCCCATTGTGACGTCCCAGGAGCCCCCCCTTGTGCCCAGGGCCCATTGTGACACCGTGGGTACCACCCTTGTCTGCAGGGCTCATTGAGACATCCCAGGATCCCCCATTGTCCCCAGGGCCCATTGTAACATCCTGGGGACCCCCCCTTGTCCCCAGGGCCCATTGTGACATCCTGGGAATCCCTCCTTGTCCCCAGGGCCCATTTTGACATCCTGGGTACCCCCCCTTGTCCCCAGGGCCCATTGTGACGTCCCAGGACCCCCCATTGTCCCCAGGGCCCATTGTTATATGCTGGGGAGCCCTCTTTGTCCCCAGTGCCCATTGTGAAATTCAGGGGACCCCAACTTGCCCCCAGGGCCCATTCTGACATCCTGGGGACACTCTTTGTCCCCAGGGCCCATTGTGACATCCCAGGACCGCCTGTTGTCCCCAGGGCCCATTGTGACATCCTGGGGACCCCATTGTCACCAGAGCCCATTGTGATATCCTGGCGATCACCCTTTGTCCCCAGGGCCCATTGTGACATCCCAGGACCCTTTTTGTCCCTGTCGAGGTTTAAGATTGCGGGGTGACAATCAAACCCTGCCAGATGTGTTGTCAACCTCCTCTCCCCCCCCAATTCCCCCTTTTTCCCCTCCCTCTCCCCCTTCCCACTCAGCACAGGCGATTGGGAGGGGAAGAAGCACAGAGGGAAGAGAGTTGGAAAAGTTAAAGATGTTTTACTGATGCTACTGATAAGAATAGAGAAAATAATACAAATATACAAAACCAATCTTGTAAGTCTGAGCAACTGCAGGGCAGGCACCCAAAGTCCTGGATTAGACTCTGTAGCCAACCGGAGCTGGATTCAGTCTGTCACTGGCCTCAGTTCGCAGGGACGACCAGCAAGGTCCTCTCCTAATGTCGGCCATGAGGAAAAAAGGGCCGAGATCCTCGTGATCTCCTGCTTTTATATGAAGTATTCACGTGAACGGAATGTTATACACAGTTGTCACCGGTTTCTTATTGCCCCTCTCGCGAGATGTGCATCCGTGCTTATCAATAAGTTTTCATTCCATTGCTGGGTTTGCCAAAACATGTGTCCGGTTCTCCAGGAAAATCCAGCTGATATGAAGCTTGAGCTGACAGGCAAATTCACTAAAAGAGAAACTTGTTTTTTAACAAAACCAGGACATTCCACCCCTTATAATATGACATTCACTGAATACTTAAACCTTATCAATACAATCTATCAATACAATCTAATTAATCACTACTATATATATATATATATATACATATGTACATATATACACAGGAGTAATTAATCAGTGGACCATCCTTTGAAAAGTTCATTAAGTTCATTTTGTCACCACAGTCTCCCAGGGCAGGAAAACTGGTCCAAGTGCATCTCATGACCCCTGTTGGTGGGTTAAGGACACCAACTTCCAAGAAGGTGTCGGGCGCCACTCGAAGAAGCCAGCGCTGGTTTCATCACCATTGTCTTGATCTGAAAGACACTTATTAAACATTGTTAGTGCGGCAATTCACATCATACAGTTCAGCATTGCATATTTTCACCTAAAATCAAATCCACTTGAGGTACACACCGAACTTCTCCATCCTTAAGCATCAATCACCAGGTGCTGCCAGGTCCCTGGGCAAAAACAATCCCACGAATAGGTTTGCCTGTGCCTGAGGCAGGAGTAACCCAGACTGCCTTTCCTATGATATTTTTCATGTGTACTACAGGACTTTATCTCCTTCTACAGTCCGTAGAATTTCTGATTGGGCAGGCCCGGCTCGATTGGTTGATCCCCTGGTGTTGACCAACCAAGTGGCTTTTGCTAAATGTGAATCCCAGTTTTTAAAGGTTCCACCACCAAGTGCCTTTAGTGTAGTTTTTAACAAACCATTGTACCTTTCAATTTTCCCAGAGGCTGGTGCATGATATGGAATATGATATACCCACTCAATACCATGTTCTTTGGCCCAATTGTCTATAATACTGTTTTTGAAATGAGTACCATTGTCTGATTCAATTCTTTTTGGCGTACCATGCCGCCAAAGGACTTGCTTCTCAAGGCCCAAGATGGTATTTCAGGCTGTAGCATGAGGTACGGCAGATGTTTCCAACCATCCAATGGTTGCTTCCACCATTGTAAGTACATAACGCTTACCTTGACGTGTTTGTGGAAGTGTAGTATAATCAATCTGCCAAGCTTCTCCATACTTACACTTTAACCATCGCCCCCCATACCATACAGGTTTTAACCATTTTGCTTGTTTGATTTTGGCGCAAGTTTCACATTCATGAATAACCTGTGAAACAGTGTTCATAGTTAAATCCACCCCTCGATCACGAGCCCATTTGTATGTTGCATCTCTACCTTGATGCCCTGAAGCATCATGGGCCCACCGAGCTAGGAAAAGTTCACCTTTATGTTGCCAGTCCAAGTCCACCTCAGCTACTTGAATCTTAGCAGCTTGATCTGCTTGTTGGTTGTTTAGATGTTCCTCGGTGGCTCGACTTTTAGGCACATGAGCATCTACATGACGAACTTTCACAGGCAGGCTCTCTAGCCGAGCAGCAATGTCTTGCCACAGTGTGGCAGCCCAAATGGTTTCACCTCTGCGCTGCCAGTTGCTTTTCTTCCATTGCTGTAGCCACCCCCACAAGGCATTTGCTACCATCCATGAGTCAGTATAGAGATAAAGTATTGGCCACTTCTCTCGTTCAGCAATGTCCAAAGCCAGCTGGATGGCTTTCACTTCTGCAAACTGACTGGATTCACCTTGTCCTTCAGTGGCTTCTGTAACTTGTCGTGTGGGACTCCACACAGCAGCTTTCACCTTCGATGTTTTCCTACAGACGACAGGATCCACCTGTGAACAGTGCACACTGCTTATCAGTCTCTGAAAGCGTATTATATGGTGGTGATTCTTCAGCACGTTTTACTTCCTCCTCGTCTGGAGACATCCCAAAGTCTTTGCTTTCTGGCCAGTCTGTAATCACTTCTAATATCCCTGGACGGTTGGGACTTCCAATTCGAGCTCATTGTGTGATCAGTGCAATCCATTTACTCCATGTAACTTCGGTTGCATGATGTGGAGAGGGAACCGTCCCGTTGAACACCCAGCTCAGCACCGGCAGTCGAGGTGCAGGAGGAGCTGTGCTTCAGTGCCCATCACTTCTGAAGCAGCTCGAACTCCTTCATATGCTGCCAGTATCTCCTTTTCAGTTGGAGTACAGTTGGCCTCAGATCCTTTGTATCCTCGACTCCAAAAACCTAGGGGTCGACCTCGGGTTTCTCCTGGTGCTTTCTGCCAGAGGCTCCAGGTAAGTCCATTATCTCCGGCTGCGATGTAGAGCACATTTTTAACATCTAGTCCAGTTTGGACTGGTCCAAGGGCCACCGCATGAGTTATCTCACGCTTAATTTGTTCAAAGGCTTGTCGTTGTTCAGGGCCCCACTCAAATTGGTTCTTTTTACGAGTCACTCGATAGAGAGGCTCACAATGTGGCTGTAGTCAGGAATATGCATTCTCCAAAAACCTACAACGCCCAAGAAAGTCTGTGTCTCCTTTTTATTAGTAGGTGGAGACATTGCTGCAATTTTGTTGATCACATCCATTGGGATCTGACGACGGCCATCTTGCCATTTTATTCCTAAAAACTGGATCTCTCATGCAGGTCCCTTGACCTTGCTTTGTTTTATGGCAAAACCAGCATCCAAAAGAATATTAATTATTCTCTCACCTTTCTCGAAGACTTCTTCCGCTGTGTCGCCCCATACGATGATGTCATCAATATATTGCAAGTGTTCTGGAGCTTCACCTTGCTCCAGCGTGGTCTGGATCAGTCCATGGCAGATGATAGGACTGTGTTTCCACCCCTGGGGCAAGCGATTCCATGTATACTGGATGCCCCTCCAGGTGAAAGCAAACTGCGGCCTGCACTCTGCTGCTACAGGAATAGAGAAAAATGCATGAGCAATGTCAATTGTAGCATCGCACTTCACTGCCTTTGACTGCAGTTCAAATTGCAGTTCTAGCATGTCAGGCACAGCAGCACTCAGTGGTGGTGTAACTTCATTCAGGCCACGATAGCCTACAGTTAGTCTCCACTCGTTATTAGACTTACACACTGGCCAGACTGGGCTGTTAAAAGGTGAGCGAGTCTTACTGATCACACCCTGGCTTTCCAATTGACGGATCGGCTTCTGGATAGGAATCAAAGAGTCTCGATTGGTGCGATATTGCCGGCGATGCACCGTCGTGGTAGCAATTGGCACCTGCTGATCGTCAACCATCAGCAGTCCTACAACAGAGGGGTCATCTGAAAGACCAGGCAAATCAGACAGCTGTTCAATTTTCTCAGTGTCCACAGCTGCTATACCAAATGCCCACCTATACCCTTTTGCGTCCTTAAAATACCCTCTCCTGAGGTGGTCTATACCAAGGATGCACGGAGCATCTGGACCAGTCACAATGGGATGCTTTTGCCAGTTTTTTCTAGTTAGGCTCATTTCAGCCTCTACAACAGTCAGCTCCTGGGATCCCCCAGGAGCTGCAACAATATTGATGGATTGCGTTCCTTTATAGTTAGAAGGAATTATTGTGCACTGAGCACCAGTGTCCACTAAAGCTTTGTACTCCTGGGGTTGTGTTGTACCAGGTCATAGTATTTGTACAGTCCAATAAACTCTGTTATCCCTTTCCTCCACCTGGTTGGAGGCAGGGCACCTCTAATTCCTGTTTTGCACAGTCTCTGAGTGTGAATTAGAGGTTCCTTCAAGAGCATCAGAATCTCTTCTGCTCCTTTTGTAAACTGGAGCAGCCACCTTCCTAGGAGTTTTTCCTTTTATCTCACGTACTCGTTCTTGAAGTTCTGAGGTAGGCCTTCCATGCCACTTATTCATGTTTTCTCCCTGCTCATGTAGGAAGAACCACAGTGAACCTCTTTTTGTGGGCTGTCTCTGCCCTCTCTCTCGAGATTGGAAACGCCTTCTCCTAACAGCTGAAACATAGGTTTGTGCAGGTCGTGAACGGTACGAGTGTGCTCTGAGCTCTTTGATTTCTTGTAACAGCTTTTCAAACTGGTCATCAGATTTTTCACACAGTTTCTCCACAGTGGAGACACAAGCCCGTAGAGAACCAGCAAGGCTGTCCTCAAAGTACCGGAGCTGCTCAATCACTTCATTAATTTCTTGTACACCTCTAGCTGACCAGACCATTCCTGCCAATGACTTAGCATATGCAGGTGGTGCACTTTGTACAAATCTGCACCACATAGATTTTGTACAATTGATTCTATCTGGGTCTGTCCCCTCTTGGCTGTTTGGTCCTAGATAGATGATCTCTCACACAGCTAATTCTCTCAGGAACTGGATACCTCTCTCCATAGTATTCCATTTCCCTAACTTGGATATACAATCTTCCTTGTAGGGAAATCTGACTTTCATAGCTGCAGGAGTCGGGTCCAGAGAGTAGTGGCATTAGACTCTCTTGAAATTACCCTATCAATGGTGGAATCTTTTGACAGAGATCCCAGCTGCCTGGATTCACCACCTTCTAATTCAATTGTTTCTGCCCCATTGTCCCAGCATCGCAGCAGCCAGGTTAAAATATTCTCGCCTTCACGACGACTGAAGTCTTTTCGCAGATCTCTCAGCTCACCTGGAGAAAAGGACCGAGTGGTGGTCACTTCATCTCCACCCTGTCCTGATGATGCCTCTTGGGTTGATGTTGGCCCTGTGCCATCACCTGCTGCACAGGTAGTCTTTCTAGTGACTTTCTTACAACCAGCAACTGATGCTGATATGGGTTCACCATCATTTGATTCATTTTCAGAGTCTGAATGACTGTCACAGTGATTGCTGTGGTTACAGCAGCAACAGTGCCCAGTGTGTGAAAACGGGGGGGCTGCCTTGTTAGCCTTTGAGGCTGGAGAGGTAACGTTATCTGCAGCGACCTTGGCAGAGGAGCAATGCGGAGGAGCTGTAGCTTCAGCCTGTGAAGCCGCGGTTGTGGGGGCAGTGGCTGCAGCAGCAGCTTTGGCTGTTTTGCCTTTTCTCGAGCGGCCAGGAGTGCTTTTTGCTAAAGCTTCCGAAGACGCACCGCAAATCTCAGGACTAAAAAGAGA
The DNA here is from genome assembly GCF_037038585.1 of Patagioenas fasciata. Lineage (NCBI taxonomy): Eukaryota > Metazoa > Chordata > Aves > Columbiformes > Columbidae > Patagioenas > Patagioenas fasciata. The sequence continues at coordinate 30,631 of NW_027288558.1, read as the reverse complement.
CACAAACCTCCTATTGAACCTCATTTCTCTTAACAGTAACACAAACTGACACACATTCAGCAAACCAGATAACACCATCACAGTTCTATCAAAGCTCCAAGGATATTCAAAGTTCTCTAAAACATTTGCAAACTGTCCTAGCGAAAACACAAAAGTATTGTTAGTCAGCCTTTCTAAAGATTCGCTTGACCAATTAGCAAATATAGAGCCATTCTGCTCTTTAATCTCTCCTGGAGGTTTTTCAAGGTAAAGCAGAAGCGAGTAGAAATTCATTAGCGGCTGCAGTATAATGAAATAAACCAGTGCCATACCACACAGTATCATCATGACCACTGTCCAGTTTCTTGTTATATAATGAATACTTCGATTCAGAAAGAAACACCAACACAGATATGGGATCAGCGAGCACAATGTAGAAAATAACTGATACAACTCATGCCACAACATCTTTAAGTCAATGTAATTCATTTTGCCTTAATAACACTAAATAATATCCGAAGCAAACAGACGCACGAGTATCACAACTCTATGAGTTGGCATGGTGCCAAGAAAATTGAAAGGTACGTCAGAGCAGTAGAAAAGTCAAAAATCTCCAAATTTACCCCTTTCTCTTGCCCCACGTTGGGCGCCAATTATCTGTCGAGGGTTAGGATTGCGGGGTGACAATCAAACCCTGGCAGATGTATTGTTAACCTCCTCTCCCCCCCACTTCCCGATTTTGCCCCTCCCTCTCCCCCCTTCCCACTCAGGACAGGCAATTGGGAGGGAAAGAAGGACAGAGAGAAGAGAGTTGGAAAAGTTAAAGATGTTTTACTGATGCTACTAATACGAATAGAGAAAATAATACAAAATATACAAAACCAATCTTGTAAGTCTCAGCAACTGCAGAGCCAGCACCCAAAGTCCTGTATTAGGCTCTGTAGCCAACCGGATCTGGATTCAGTCTGTCACTGGCCTCAGTTCGCAGGGACGACCAGCAAGGTCCTCTCCTAATGTCAGCCATGAGGAAAAAGGAAAAAAGGAATGAGATCCTCGTGATCTCCCACTTTTATATGAAGTATTCACGTGAATGGAATGTTATACACCGTTGGTCAGTCTCTCGATCATCAGTTTTCTCGTTGCCCCTCTCGCGAGATGTCCATCCGTGCTTATCAATAAGTTTGCATTCCATTGCTAGGTTTAACCAAAACATGTGTTGGGTTCTCCAGGAAAATGCAGCTAACATGAAGGCTTTAGCTGACAGGCAAATTCACTAAAAGAGAAACTTGTTTTTAACAAAACCAGGACACAGCCTCTCTCACTAACCCCTCGTCTGGCTGCATGTCTCTTCTTTCCTCTCTCCTTTTCTCAAACTCTCCTGCTTCCTGGCTCTTGTCTTTCAATTCCTCCATTTCAGTCCTGCAACCCAGCACTAGCTTTTCCTCTTCCCAACCTTTGTCCTGCTCCCTTAAACAGATATCCACAAAGAAAACAGGTTAATGAGGAAAGCATCTTGTGGACTTCAGCAAGTTTTCTGACCTGTGTGTTATCAGGTAACTCTCTCAGCCTGTTGAAGTTCAAACTGTTCACCTGTAGAACTGTCTGAAATGATCTAATGATCTCTTGTTGAGATTTATTTTTGTCCTTTTCTTCTGGCCTTAAAACCAACATTAGTTGCAACAAGGTGTTATATTTCGAGATTCTATTCTCCAAACACTTTTCCCAGTCATTTAACTTATACAGCAGCCAACACTAATTTCAGTATTTAACGAGATCATATTTTCTCCTATTTCCAAGTGCTTTCCTATGTTCTAAAACACCTCCCAGTACCGATGACTTAGGAACACGACTGGAAACAGTCATTTCTGACCCCATCTCGTAAGTAAACCCCTTGAGAAGAGGGAGCGGGGAGGGGAAGCACAGGGCTGCTGGCAGCGCGAGCGGGAAAAGTGGGGAGAAGGTTTTACGGCGCACTTAAAAACAACCAGTAAAACAATTAACTCACATTCCTGACAAGCTGCTGGATTTGCAGAGAAGCAACACACAGAAGCACATAATATGTACTGTAAAACTCGCAGATAACACGTTGATAGCAAGCATTAGCATTCTCTACTGCAAATTTCAACACCAGTGCTTCCTTATCTTCTAAGTTTTCAACCTGCTTATTGATGGCCTCTTGAAGATGGTCAGTCAATTGCATGTAATTCTCACTGGGACCCTGATAATAGTTGTAAATAATTTGGCTGCTTTGTTGGTTTCAGATACCTCTACTATAGCTTGATAGGCAAGGTCTGCTGACTGCCTCAAGATTTCAGAAGCTCATAGCGCCTGTAATTGTGGTGTGTCAATTAGTGTCTGTTCTAGGAGCTGGGGGATACCTGCCCCTTTCAACGAGTCCTCGTCATTCTGTCCTAAATGATCTAGAGCTGTTACATTGCACAGGTCTAATTTTGCTTGAGTCTTTCATGGTCTTACCTGATCTCGGGCAACCCGTACACATACTCTTTTTCCTGTTAACTTTTGAAGAAAATGCTGCAAACCCCCATCCCCATCCGAGTCATCAGATAACACGGACTTGAACGGTGCTGGAGAATCACTGGTAACAAGGGGTTCGGAACAGTGCACATTCTCGCCAATACTTTCTAGCATCATAATTATTCGTATAACCTGAGTCCCCAGGTGCACTCCCCTTCCCATCACGATCAGCGGGTATGTTCAGCCAGAGGCCGACAGAAGGGAGCATCAGAGGGTGAAATGTCCTGTGGAAGGAGCAGAAAGTTACCATCCTCTGTAGGTTTCTCCCCACCTGGCCCATGAATACCTCTGCTTTATTTTGGGCAATGGACCTTGTTCAAATGCCTTGTTCTGGGGAAAAAATAAAATGAGTGTTTTTAAAAAGAGCTATTTTTTTTAGCGAATGACAGACTTCAGTGCCACACAGGGAACCATGGGCAGTGCAGTGATCAAACATCCCTGAGGATGTACCTCAGCTTCAGTGTCTTTGCATCTGGTGTTTGGGGAGAGAAGGAGCAAACTCAGGTCCTGAGCTCTGAGACCATGGGACGTGGATGGGGGGGAGTGCAGAAATACCTGCCCAAGACAGCAGAGAGCACAGGGCACTGGGGCTGGATTTTAGCAGAGGAAAAATGGGGAAAAACCAGAGGAAGGGAAAGAAATCTGCATTTGTTCAGATTTCCTTCAGTGCTGAAGGGTCCTGGTGCTGGACACAGTGGTCAGTCCCCCTCGCCGGTGAGCGGGCATCACCCGCTTCGGTTGCCAAGGAACCACCGGAGCATAATGCAGCTGCTCCTGGCAACCATTCCACACCAGCTGGGCACCAGCAGCTGGTGGCTACAGGCAGGACCGAGGCGAGGAAGGTCCTGGGAAAGCAGAGGGAAGAGGCACCCAGGGGCTCATCCCCTGCCTGGCTGTCTCTCCCAGGCTTGCAGAGCAGTTCCTGGGTGACCCGGTAGAGCAGCAGTGCCAGGAGGACCTGGGCTTTCTGGGCCCTGCTGGTGGCTGAAGCGATGACCGCCAAAGATGAGGAGGACCTGCCGGCCTATTTCCTCAAGCAGTACAGGCAGAACCTCCTGCCCTTGCTCAGGTGAGGGGACTCCTCCACCCACCTCCATGCCCTCCATCCTCTTCTCCTGTTTCCTCCATCCCTCCTTCCCCCACGATGGCAAACTCCCCGATCTCCACCGCTTCAGTCTCCTCTCCTCCCTCCCTTGCCCAGCCCTGTTCCTCCCTGTGACCCCCCTTGCTTTGTCAGAGGGTTCCGTGCTGGGGATGCCGTGCTGCCAGACGGGATCTGAGATGGTGCTGGGTTGCTCTGGCCTGTCATCCCACTCTGGACACAGTCCAGCACCCTGCCCAGGCACCAGACCCAGCGTGTAACCTTGATGGAAACTTGTGTGGCAGGAAACACAGGCTGACAGAGGAGGGCTCCCTGTCTCCATTTGTTCACCTCCAGGAGAAGAGGAAAGAAGCCAAACAGGTGCAAAAGGCTCTGGAAGAGAAGCGAGAGGTGAGAAAGATGGGAGGGTGCTGGGGCATGGTAGGGGTGTTGTGTTTTGTTGGAGGGCAGCAACGGGCAGGTGAGTGGCTCCGGGTGCGGGCGGCCACGTCACGCTCACTCTGGTGCTGCCAGGCCTTCAAGGAGAAGATGGCTGACATAGCCCGCCGGTGGAGGGAACTCCATGCCAAGAAGGACCAGCTGAAAAGCTACATGGAGAAATCTATGAGGAGGTTAAAGGTACGCCTGCTCCTGATCAGCTCCGCGGACGTGACCCTGAGCCACAGCGCCACCTTCTCACCTCCCCTGGGGAGACAGTCTTGGGCCAGCACTTCTGTCCAAGCCTCCCTTGAGCCTGGCGGGGTGAGGAACAGGACTGGCAGGGCATGGGGGTTTGTACTGCAGATGGGGAAAGCCCTGATAGCGCTTGGGCAGCAGGGAGCTTGTCCAGGACCAGTGTGATCTCCTGAGGGCCCCAAACATCCCCCAAGAAGGATCTCAGCCTGTCCCCACTGTTGACACCCAGGTGACTCCCAAGGGCAGATCCCAGTAGGTCTGAAAAGCAGAGTTCTGTCCCAGGTGCCTGTCTCCAAGAGCCAAGGGTCAGTGCAAGAGGGGTGGCCATGTGTTGTGGGAGCGAAATTTAGGGTTCTGCTTACTGCAGAACAATGCTTAGATGTCTCAAAGAGAAGTGCGACGTGGAAGAGTTCGGTGGCAGGTTCACTCTGTTATTCACTGCGTGGGGGAAATATGTCAAGCCGAACACTGCTGACCTTCTCTCCAGGAGCCTGCACCCTGATAACCGTTCACTCTGGAGTCTGTGTCTCGAGCTCCAGAGGTGAACTTTCAGGCGAGGCCGTATCCGTCACAGTGCGAACTCTCAGGATTCTTCTCTCCCTGAGAACAGTTTGCTGCAGAGTCTGTATTTTGGAGCTCTGGAAGCAAACTCCCAGGGCAGGCCTGTACCACGCCATGTTGAACAGGGAGGGAAGATGTTCCCCAGGGTGCTGCAGCACTGCTCTGTCCCCTGTGAGTGTATCTCCTCCCAGTGCTGCTGGGTGACCCAGCTCCATCTGCCCTTGCCTTCCTTTCCTTCTGTGTGTGTGTGTATTGGTGGGGGAAACATCACTAGGAAGATGATCAGCTGCGAGTCCAAGCTCTGAAGAAAGCCGTGAGAGAAAGAGAGGAGAAAACACAAAAGGAGATGGAGCTTTTGAGGGCTAAGAAGAAACTCAAAGCCCTGAAAAAGGAACACCAGAAGCTCAGCAGCCAAGTGCAGAAGCACTCCATCTTCAAAAACTACCTGGAGGATGTGGTGAAGATCTCCCCACAGGTGAGTTTGGACATGAGAGACAGATCATGGCCTCAGGGAGGGCTGTATGTGGATGTTAAACCTGGAGGAGATAAGGCAAGTCCAGGGAAATCATGACACTTGGTCAAACCCAGAGACCTCAGGTGGGATGGGAGGAGGTTCCCTGCAAGCCAGGTGAGCCAAGGGGACCAGAGTGAGGGGAGGAAAAGCAGAAAAGGAGATGAAGGCTTGAGAAAACCCAAGAAAAAGTGTTAGAAGGGGGAACAGCACAGAGCTGAGGGGCATGGGGACCCCTTTGTGTCACTGTTTCACGTGACATGGATGGTTTGGGAGAAGGGCCAAGCTGCCCAAGAATGGGAGCCCAGGCAGCTGTCGGGAAAGCTGAGCCTTCTCTCAAGGGTGTGCGGGCGTCCCTCCCTGCATCGCTTGCACTCCTGCGGCCCGGCTGCCCCACTCCCATGGCTGGGTGACTTGGCCCTGGCAGCTGCACTTGTGCTTTGTTTCCTATCAGAGCACTGGGGGGTGGTACAACATCTCCCCTTGCTGCTGGCAGTGGCAGCTCTGGGACCAGCACAATGGGGCCATCAAACAGGGAATGTGGCGACGCTCACAAACCAACTGGGGCAGCAGGATCGCCAAGAGGGGAAATCTTTCAGCTGGGGGAGGTGTTGTCCCTGGTCAGGACAGGGTGCCAAACAGCACGAGACTTGCAGTCATGAGGGGAGGGCAGGGGCATTACTAAACCCAGGATCCTTGTGCTGCAGTTTGAGGACATCCAGGACGTCATTTCCCGCTACAAGCTGCTGGTGAGGACGCGCAAGGACCTGCAGCAGTCCCAAGAGAAGGACAGGGAAATGATGGAGCAAGCCAAGGTGCTCCTGGATCAGTACGAGGCAGAGAAAGCAGCTGAGATCCTGCAGTGCCGAAATGAGCTGGAGCAGCTCCAGCGACGTTTTGTGCAGGCTCAAAGTGATGTCCGCTTCTGGGTGAGGAACTGCGGGATGGGCAGGGGAAGATCTCCAAGGCCTGGCTGGGTGAAGCCACAGGGTCATGGCAAGGCACAGTGGCAGACTTTGTAATTAGAGGAGATGCCTCATTTCATCCCTGCAGCAGGGGGTGCAGAATGACAAATGACAGACCAGGTCTGGAGCAGGTTATGTCAGGGCTTAAAACAAGGCCCTCACAAAACCGCCAGGATCTTTCCCTTCTTGTTTGAACTCACAGTCAAAAGAGATCTGCTACCCAGTCCTTGGGGAGGTTTGCCTCGGCACAGACCCCAAGCTTGCTCCATCACACGCCTGTTGGGTTTGTGTAGCCTGGTCAGACTCATTTCCATTCACCATTCCTTGCAGTATCATCCCTGTCATCGGGCTTCAGTGTGGACCATCTCGTGGTCTCCACTGTTCATGGCTCGGGCCTCAGAGTGAAGCTGGTGTTGCTGATTTTTTTATTTGTTTTCATCCTTTGCACAGCATCTGCACACCAGGGCTCACCCCTTCTCCTCCCTCCTTCCCAGTCCAACAATGACCCAACTGGTGGTCATCTGGGCTGTACCAAGGCACATGAATGTGTAGAAACGCGCGCAGCTCTGCTGGCCTCTGTTCCCTTTGCATCACTCTGAGGGGGCCTTGCCAAATTCCCTTCCTGGATACTCCAGGCTGCAGGAGTTGAGTCCCACCAGGCAAAGCTGGAAAGCGCGTGGTCTGGGCAGGTGGTGGTGGGATGCGCTGCCCCCAGGGTGTCAACTATTGGGGTATCTGGAGGACCCACTAGAAGGAGGGGTGCAGGAGCTGGCAGAGAGATGGGGCTGCTCAAGGAGCAGCTGTGGTAGTTCCTGGATCTGCTTCCACCACACCAAGCTGAACCAGCTCCAGCATAGCCCTGGGTGAGGACAGGTTCTTCCTAGCAAAACAAAGGAGTGCGGAAGCCAGGCTCTCCAGCACTGAAGCAGCATCTTTGCTGGGACATATCACCATGCTGTGTGTCTCTCCTTCTCCTCCCCTCCTCAGACTGCTCGCTGGGCCGACATCCAGAACAGGAATGCCAAGAATGCCCTGATGCTGACGACTATGAAGATGGCCGTCCATAACCTCTTCCAGTGCGTGAACACGCAGCTGAAAGCCAAAGTGCATGTGCCGGAGGATGACAGCCTCAGACAGCTGGACATGGTAGAACCAAGCCAGACCCCCTCCCTGCCCAGAAAGAGGAGCAGTAATGACCCTCAGCTGCCCAAAGGGAGGGGAAAGCCCAGAGAAATCAAGGTGCCCAACAGACACTTCCCTTTCCCCCTGGGCTGTCTCTTGGGCATGGGGAATGGGCGGAGGACACCAGGCAAACCTGTCTCGTCCCAGGAGGCAGAGCAGGGGGTGGATGCCTGTTGGGAGCTGGGCAGGCTGGGGCAGGGGGTGCAGATCCACCCATGGCTATAGTCTGGCTTCATTCACCCCTCTGAGTCACCTGTAAAAGCCCATTGTGGTGGTGCAGATCCAGCAGGGCAATTGCCTTCATCCTTTGGTTGGTGAAATTTGCACTCCAAAAGGGCCAATGGGCTCCTCTCTGCCTCCTGTTCCCACCCCTGCTGTGACCTCTACCATCTCTCTTCCCTACCTTAGATTCAGCAGTCTATCCTGGACCTCAAAGGCATCGTTACGGAGGTGAAACGGAAGGGCATGGAGAGCCACCGGCGAGCAGCTAAGCGCGAGCATTAAGGGCAAGAGGAGGACAGAGAGCCCTAGGGATGTTGTGTTACGTCAGTGAAGTTTCAAAACCTTTCTAGCTGTTTTGTCCTGCCCAGTTGTTGAGTCCCTTTCATACTATTAAAATAACCGAAGATTTTGAAGTGTCTCTCCGTTTCCTGGGAGGGTTGGAAGCATCAGAGCATCTTCACCCCAGAGGCCGTGGGGTGCCTTTTCTGGCAGGTGGGATTCTGGTTGCAGGAGACGGTGTCCCAGCAAAGCAGGCAAAATAGGGAGAGCAGGCCGGGACAGGAGTGGAGCTTCAAATAAGGATTAGTACTGGTGTTCACACTGGGACCTTCCAGCCAGACTAAGCTCTGAGATGTTGAAGAGGGACGTCACAGCAGGGGGGCCGGTGCTTTGGAAGAGCTTCAGAGATTTTCCACCACCCCACCCAGCACATCTACAGATGTGGGTTTTGCTGCACAGCCATGTGCTGCGTACTAAAACTCACCTTCCCCCTCAAGATGTTGGGAAGGTGTGGAGAATGGATATAGGTGAAGGATGAACCAGCCAGGGCGGTTGCACCAAGCATTTGGCTGTTCATGGCGAGGGCTGACATGATGAATGCAAAACAAGAGGCCTAAAAATGGCTCTGGAGTCCCACTGTGGAGTTCAGGCTGGGCTCAGAGTCTGTTAGGGAGGACATTTGAATGCACCAAAGACCCAATGACATAAGCTTACAGATTTGTGCATCAAAGAGACCATTGATCACATACTTGCTCCCTTCTCTCCAGTGGTTTTTCCTGTCCTGAGCCCAGAGCAGTGGATTCGGCTAATGCATCCTCCAGGAAAGTCTGAGAACAGAAGGCTGCTATCAGTGAACAAATATATCAAGATTTCAGGGCTTTGAGCATTAAAGGAGATTAACCTAGGGAGGCAGTTTCTTGCCTTTCCAAAGATTTCTCAGCCTGGCCCAAAAGAGAAACATTAGGTCAAAAGCCAGAAATGGAAGGGCTGGATGTCTCGCTGCTCTGTACTCTTGCAATACCAGAGAACTCCAAAGGATCATGTTTCTGTTCCACTTCAACCACCCTGCTGTGACACAGCCTGAGACATCTCTCTGCAAAGGTCAGAGGTGCAGAAATCATCCAGGAGCCAAGCTTCCAACAGACATTTGTAGTGGCAGAGCCGCCCCCCTGCCCCGGGGGATGGGGTTGTCCCCAGCCTGGCTGAGAGGTGAAGCCAGAGGCAAAAGAAACTGAAGGAGCACCATTAGAAGGTAATAATGAGTGAGCAATCGCTGAACACATGCGTGCAGAGCGCTGGCCAGTACATGCAGCCTATCATGTTATTGTATAGCACGAGTTACAACCAATCACGTTATTGTAAGGCGCGTGGACAGAGCAGCTTTGCTATAAAGCCAGCCCGGTCCGACAATAAAGCGAACTCTGTGAACATCCCATTGGTGTGTCAGGTTCCGTGTCTCGCATGGAAAAAGCAACATCTCTGCTTTGCTGTAACGTGGGGGAGCCCCTCGCTGCCCCCCTAATTGGCTTGTGGGAGTCAGCAGCGTGGAAGGGAACTAAATCCTTGGAGCAAATGTCCTGCTTGCACTGAGAGCCCGCGGCCACCAGCCAAAATACCCTGGGTCTGTCCCCGCAGGGCAGCCACCCCCTGGCTCAGCACCGCCTTGTCCTCTTAGTCCCTGCAGCAGGACGAGCAGCTCAAGTGCCTCCAGGCCAGCATCATGCAGCTCCAAGAGGACTACGAGAAGTTCAGCTCAGCCCTTGCAAACCTCCAGCAGGATGGCCAGCAGGAGCAGAAGGACATCAAGGTGGGTGGCTGTAACCCGCAGGCAGAGCCCAGGCTGGGACCCCAAGGGATCTGTCCCCCTGCCACCCTGCTCGCAGCCCTGCACAGCTTCCCGATGCCTTTCCTGGAGGTTTCTGATGGGGTGGGGAGGGGAGGCAGGGGGTGCTCGGCTGGCCGGGGGGCAGCTCTGACCCTGCCGTGGTGTTACGGGCTGCTGTCTGCCTTGGGAGGCTCTGTCCCAGGCCCTGGAGAGGCTCAAGAAGCAGAAAGCAGACAAGGAGCAGCTGCTGGTGCTGAGAATCGATGAGGTAGGGGCTCGAGGGGCCCTGGTGCCAGCCAAGGGTGTCCCGGGCAGGGTGACAAACGCCCCTTGTCCCTTGGGTGCCGGCTGGCAGAACCAGCCAGGGGGAGGGAGGATTTCCAGCCCGGCTGCGGGTCCCTTGCCACGTCCCTCTGTGACCCCGAGTGCCTTTGGCTGGTGGGAGCAACCCCACGGGGGTGATAGGGTGAACAGGGCCACGTAGCCACTTCTCCCTCTCGCGTTGTCCCTGGATCCTGTCCCCACTGCTCTCACGCCTTTCCCCGCTACTAGAAAGCAGACAAAGCCGCCCTGGCTGACAAAGTCAGTCGCAGCCAGTTTGAGGCGTGCGAGGAGCGGCTGAACAAGGTGGTGGAGGAGGTGACGAGCCGGGTGACGGGCCAGGAGGAGGGCTGGCACCGGTTCCAGAAAGAGCTGCAGAGACAGATGGACTGCAAGGTGAGGGCTCGTCCCCTCCACGCAGAACTGGCACCTTGGGGGCCTGGCAGCCTGAGGCAGCATCCTTGCGAGGGTGCCCCCTCCCGGCTGTCCCCCTGGGGACCGCCATGTCCCATCCTGGGGTAGATGGCTGAGGGTGTCACCCGTCCACAGCTGGACCGCTGGGAGGGACCCCGGGAGCAGCAGGAGGAGCGGTGGAAGAGTCTCAGCGGGCAGCTCCAGAAGGCGCTGCAGCCAGAGCGTGACGATGCCGCTGGGATTAGGAAGTGAGTGCGATGAGGACAGCGGTGCCTTTGGCAGTGCCGGCCCTGTTCCTGCTGGCTTCCCAGCTCGTGCCGCTGTGGTACCCTGGCGTGGGAGCCATGTGGGCAGCGCCCCTGGGGATGCTGAGCAAGTGGCTGTGCCTTGTGCTCCTGCCAGCTGCAGCTTCCCAGTGATGGAGGGGGCACAATGAGGGGGCACGTGTGGGAGGAGCCCTCCCGAACCAATCTTGGGGGGTGGGTGCAGAGGCTTTTTGTGGCAGGGGACGGTGTGCAGGTGGGGCTGTGCCCCCCAGGAGCTCCCCAGCCCTTTTCTCCCCTCTCCAGGCAGCTGCTGCCTGGTTTCCACTGCCTGTCCTGCGACCGGCCCCTCCACATGCTGGCGCCTGTATTAGCAATCAGGACACATAACCACGGGCGTAGTTACATGCGATGCTTTATTTCAGCGCTGGGAAACCAGGGGTTCGCACCCAAAACTGGCTTCCATCGTCAGTTTAGGTTACACAGTATTTATGCAGTCCATTTACATACATATTCATATATTCATTAGGATCATTAGAATATGTAACAGTTGCTCAACATTTATTGCAACATCGATTGCAACACCTTGGAACTACTTTGATCATGCGCAGTGTCCTCTGATGGTCTTTCAGGGGGTCTTCAGGATGAAGTAAGTAGTCTTCATCGCCTCTGTCCTTTTCACCTTTTGATGCGGCACATGCACACTACTCTATAATTGCACAACTGCTGACTAGCTTAATTTCCAGAGGTACTGTATATATTTCTGCTCATTCTAAGCATATTTGGGCTAAGATAAACGCTAGCTTGATAAGATAAAGGTATGCTCAATTCCCTTATTAGGTAACACACGGTATGCAAAGGTTGAATCAGCCTGGTACCCATCCCAGAAAAGAACATCTTGTAAAATTGATCCTGTTAGTCTCCTATTAAGATTGACTGTGTTGACTGTATTAGTATAATCCCCTATAAAATTGATTCTATCTCTAACATGTCCCCCCTTTGAGAATGCTTTTCTATTCTTAGACAATGCATTCTCACCTTAATCAACTATTTTGATTATTCTTCATAAGCTGGAGGGTTTTCGAATACAGGATTATCATAATTCCTGCTCGAGACACTAAAAATGCGATCACTTGTTTGACTAAGTACACGCCTAATACCTACATACAATAAGCAAAGAAGCACAATCACAATTTCAAGTACCACTACACTTTCTAGTAGTGAATGTACCCATCCTCCCAAATTTAAGCCAAATGTATTCAACAGAGCGCCTATCCAGCTCTGTTCTGCATCCTGCTTTTCTTCTTGCAGCCTCATCTCTGTTTGGGTCAGTTGGGAAATGTCCTTCTCAACTTCTGAAGTTACGTTTGGAATATGGATGCAGCAATGATCAATTCTGTCTTTCAAATAACCACAGACACCATTTTCTTTCAGTAACATTATGTCGAGTGCCATTCTATTCTGCAAGGTCATTTTAGTCGTAGCCTGTAATTGTATATTAAGTTCCCGAAAACCCTTTTTAGTTATTCTAGCCAATCGATCCATTTGCCCAATCAATTTATCAATCATTTCTCTATTTCTGTAGGCCGCAATTGGTGCAAAGAAAGATTCTAGTGCCCAGCCAAATTTAACACTGCTTGATGGTTCGTGCCACACATCTTCATCTACCTCTCGTTTGTGCCTAACCTGTAGAAGTTCTTGCCTATTTTTCAAGGGTGACTTTTTCCAAATAGGACATAGGGTCGGCAGTCCCAGAGTAATTTCCCTTACTGGTCCTCCTATTGGTAGGTGAGTTGTCCAGGTCCCATCACTTAAGGCCCAAACCAGATGTCCCACACTACCTATAACGCCTCTACAATCAATTCTATCTCCATCAATGCCTATTTTGGTTGCTTCCTTTGGATCCAATTGTTTCTGACAAACGCAACCTGCAATTGTTGCAACTTTAATGATGGACAGAGGTATTTCTTTTACATCTGTCTGGCAGGTTATTACTTGTGAACAATTCCACCATGGTACTGTTGTTCCTCCTGTTACATTGGACCACCGTACACACCATGGAAATGCTTCACTATATTGGTATTGTTGTACAATACTCAGTGTCCACATGTTATTCCATGATTCAGTTCTATTTTTGCTATTTTGATCTTTGCATTCCCAGTAAGTCCGTTCAACCTTTTCATTTACCGTCTCTTTGGTCCAGCTTTCATAGGTGCACTTGGTTTTCCACCCAGCACCTGAACCAAGTTTTCCTCTGAGTCTCATACAATCTTCTACTGTCATTACTTCTGTCTGGGGTCCGCTTTTTACCCATTGCTCAGTTGGGACTTCTTCTATTCTAGTGTGAGATTCACATGCTATTTTACTAGTTTTATTTACTTCTGGTAAGGTGGTAGATATTATTCCCCACTGTATTGGATCTTCAGCCGATTTTGGAATTGGAAGGCAAGCAGTGATGCTACTGGTATTCTGGGTCAATGCAAAATCTCGAATTAGCCCTATCATCAGATTCTCTGCCTGATTCTGTACGCTTTGTACTACCTGTGGCACCTGGGTACTTTCATTATTGTTTACTGCTCTTCGTGGCCTAATTTGCAATCCCATTTGAATTGTCCCATTTTCCCACCGTTTATCAGAGGCCTTGTGGAATAGAGTGGCACTTCCCCCTCCAATTTTCAAAAGTACAAACACTCTAACCAAAATCACAATTCGGTAATGAAAACCAGACATTATTGCGATGTAATCTTGAGCGTGGTAGGACCCACTATCTGCGATTTCCACAGTCTTGGAACTCTTTTCACTCGGGTATAATGTATCCAGGAGTCTACTCCAGCAACTTTGACTGCGGTGAATGTAGTCAGGAGTACTTGATAGGGTCCATCCCAGCGCTCTTTTAAGGGTTCTTCATTCCAGGTTCTTATATACACCGTGTCTCCAGGCTCTATATCATGTACCGGATTCTCGAGCGCTAGTGGGCGATTCCACACTAGTGCGGATCTGAGTCGATTCAATGTCCTGCCAAGAGACAACACGTAATTGTGCAAGTCCTGATTACCTTTCACATGTACCTCTGGGTTTGGGTCTGGTGCTTCATATGGTTTGCCATACAAAATCTCGTATGAACTTACTGACATCCCACTCCTAGGTTTAATCCTAATGCGCAGCAATGCTATTGGCAAGGCCTGAGGCCATTGAATTTTTGCTTCCTGACAGATCTTGCTAAGTTGCCTTTTTAGAGTTTGATTCATTTTCTCCACTTGCCCACTAGACTGGGGTCTCCATGGGGTATGTAACTCCCATTTAATTCCCAAACATCTGCTGGTTTCTTTTACTAATTGTGCCACAAAGTGTGGTCCCCTATCGGAAGATATCCCCAGTGGTACCCCAAATCTAGGGATTATTTCCTTTAGTAACCATTTTACAGTTTCTTTTGCTTGGTTGGTGCGACAAGGGAAAGCTTCTGGCCATCCTGAAAAGGTATCTACCCCAACTAGTATATACCTGAATCCTCGGGTTCTGGGGAGCTCTACATAATCTATTTGCCAATAATCCCCAGGTTGTACACCCCTCTTAATTTTCCCCATTTCTATTTTTCTTCTTACTAAAGGATTATTTTTCAAGCAAATTTCACACTTAGCTGTAATAGACTTTGCCATTGTTAACATCTGGACCGAGATAATTTGTTTTCTTAGGTAAGCTACCAATGCTTCTGCACCCCAGTGACACTTCTGTTGTTCCGTCTGAAGTATTCCTCTCATAATAGTGGTTGGTACCACAACTTGTCCGTTGGTGGTTACATACCACCCAGAATTATTTTTGCTGGCTCTTACTAGACTTGCCAATTTTTCATCTTCTGTAGAATATTTAGGTGGTTCTGAAGGTAATAAATCAATTGCTCTTACCTTCTGGGAGACAAGGCCCACCATTGTTCTTACTTGCCGTGCTACTGACCGAGCTGTTTGATCAGCAAGCCGATTTCCCTCGATGAGTTTTGATGTTCCACCTTGATGAGCTTTACAGTGCATTACAGCAACTTGTGATGGCTTTTGAATGGTCTTAAGCAGGTTCAGTATCTCCTCCTGGTACTTCATGTTTGTTCCTTGTGAAGAGAGCAGTCCCCGCTCTTTCCAAAGGGCTCCATGCACATGAACAACTCCAAAAGCATATTTTGAATCAGTCCATATATTAACTTTCTTGTTTTCGCTGAGTTCCAATGCTCTGGTTAAGGTGATTAACTCCGCTTTTTGTGCTGAGGTGTTTGATGGTAAGGGCTTAGCCTCAATTACTGTCTTGGCAGTAGTGATGGCATATCGTGCATACCACATTCCGTTCTCCACAAAGCTACTGCCATCAGTAAAGAGTTCCCAGTCAGTTTCTGCCAGCGGAGTGTCTTTCAAATCAGGGCGACTTGCGTGGGTATATTCGATGACTTCCACGCAATCATGTTCCAGGTCTCCTTCTTCAGTACCTGCACCCAAAAACTCAGCAGGGTTCATTAGGTTAGTAGTTTTTAGAATAACATCATCTTGTTCTGTCAGAATTACCTGGTATTTCATCATTCTGCTTGCGGAAAGCCAATGGCCCCCCTTTTGTTCCAGTACTGTTGTCACCATATGGGATACAAACACTTCTATCCTTTTTCCCATAGTTAGTTTTCGGACCTCCTGGATCAGTATTACTGTAGCAGCTACCGCCCGCAAGCACGCCGGCCACCCAGCACTTACCGGATCTAGCTGTTTAGAAAAATAGCCGACAGGTCTTTTCCAAGATCCCAGTCGTTGGGTTAATACCCCCAAGGCAAGTCTTTGTCGCTCATGTACAAACAACTGAAAATCTTTGCTCAAGTCTGGCAGACCCAAGGCAGGTGCCTGCATCAAAGCTGGTTTCAATTTCTGGAAAGCCTCTCGTTGTGGCTTTCCCCACACTAAGGTCTTATTCTTCTGTGCCTCATATAAAGGTTTGGCAATAAGTCCATAGTCCATGATCCAGAGCCTGCACCATCCTGTCATTCCTAAAAAGGATCTTAATTCATGTAAGTTTCGTGGTTCTGAAATAGCACAGATAGCATGCACACGGTTTGTGTTTTCTGCTGTCCTTGAGAAAGCTCGCATCCTAAATAAATCACAGTCTCGGATACAATTTGAGCTTTATTTTTCGATACTTTGTACCCATTCATTCCCAATTGGTTCAGTATTTCAATCGTTACCTGGATGCAGAGTTCTCACGTCTCAGTCGCGATCAAAATGTCGTCTACGTATTGTAGCAACAGGTACCGTTGTCGAGGGATTATGATGTGGCCTTTCGTAGTCCATTCCTCGAGCTCCTTAGCCAACTGATTTCCAAAAATAGTTGGGCTATCCTTGAATCCTTGCGGAAGACGTGTCCAGGTTAACGGAGTTTTCCTTCCATTGTGTGGATTTTCCCATTCAAAGGCAAACAATTTTTTGCTTTCCTGGTCGAGGGGTATGCAGAAGAAGGCATCTTTTAAATCAAGTACAGTAAACCATTTCTATTTCTCCTTCACAGATGTTAACAAGGTATATGGGTTTACAAATACCGGATAAATGTCCTTAGTGATCTGGTTTACAGCCCGCAAATCTTGGACTAATCGGTAACTACCATCAGGCTTCTTTACTGGAAAAATTGGAGTATTATATTCTGATTCACATTCCTCTAGAATTCCATACCTCAAAAATTTTTCAATTAGAGGCACTATTCCTAACCTAGCTTCTAGTTTCAGTGGGTACTGCCTCAACTGTACTGGCTTGGCATCTTCCTTCAGTTCCACTTTAACGGGCTGGGCCGTTTTCGATTTCCCAGGTATGTCAGTCGCCCATACCGTGGGGATCACTGCCTCCTCCACAGCTTGTGGTACCTCTGCTACTGGGTTTTCTTTTAACAGCAAAACTTGTCCTACCTTAGATTCTGGAATTTTCATTACCAGGTTTCCATTCTCGAATGTTATTACAGCATCCAATTTGGTCAATAAGTCCCGTCCTAAAAGGGAAACTGGACAATCTGGAACATATAAGAACTCATGGGTTAACTTTTTTTCTCCAAAACACAGATCTAAGGGTTGTAGGAATGGCTGTACTTCTTCCTTCCCTGTGGCACCAACAATCGTTGTCTTTTTATTACTTACTGTTCCCTGTAAAGAATTTAGCACAGAATAAGTAGCCCCTGTGTCCACCAAAAAATCTCACATCCTGATCCCCCACTTGTATCGTCACCAGGGGTTCCTTACTCTGGGTATCTGTTTCTGTGCTGCCATATAGTCAGCTGTTGTTATTACACTCCCCCAACACCAGAGTTTGTATTGCATTCCCTGCTGCGCTTGGTACCCGACCCGTAGGGCCCGGACGATTCGGGCATTCATTTTTCCAGTGTCCTCCCTCCTTGCAATAAGCACATTGATTTATACCAAGCTTTACAACAGGCCTCAGAGGAGTTCCCTGAACATTCCGAAAACCGCGCCCTCGGCCGCCCCTAGCTCCCCTGCCGCGGGCTTCCATTCCTATTCCCCTGCCTTGCCCTTGGACCAGAGCCAACAAGTCTTGCTGAGAACACCTCGACTGCTCCTTTTCTCTATTATTATAAACTTTCCAGGCTGTTTCTAACATAACATCCAGATCTCGCAATTGTGCCCCCTCCAGTTTCTGTAATTTCTCCCGAATATCATCCTGAGACTCCCCCAAAAAGATCAAAGCCAACTGGACCCTTGCTTGTTCCGTTTCAATATCTAAATCCATATATCTTTTTGCAGTTTCCTTCAATCTTTCTAAAAAGGCTGAAGGGGATTCATTCTTTTCCTGCCTAACATTATACAATTTTGACCAATTCATTTGTTTTGGCATAGCAGTCTGAACGCCAATTAATAACCAGTCCTGATACCTCCGGAGGCGAAGCTGACCAGCCCCAGTATTATAATCCCACCGGGGTTCCTCTTTTGGGAAATTCTCATCAACATTACCGCCCACAGCCCCATTCCGAATATCCTCTCTTACTTTATCTCTTGCTACCCGTATAACCATATCTTTTTCTGTAGAATCCATTAATGTGTCAAGAATCACCTGCAAATCATCCCAATCGGGATTCTGCGTTTTAATTATCATCTTAATTATCCTTGCAACCTTGTCTGGGTTTTCCCGGTAAGGACCAGCTGATTGTTTCCAAATCATTAGATCTCCTGGTGAAAATGGGACTTTTACATAAACTGGTTCTCCCCCCACTCCTACCGCCTGTCTCAAGGGTGCTATTACATTTGACGGTTCACCCCCCTTTTGGGCTTCCTTTTCTCTGTTCCTAGTTCTGTGGGATATTGGTGTAGTTGTTACTCCTTTTACTCCGGTTGCTGCCCCCTCATCCCCACTGGAATCGATATCACTTTCAGTAAGACGCACAGGTGCCGAGGGTTTAAGGGGTTTAGGTGCAGAGGGTTCAATTTCTGAAGGCGCAACGTCTAAACACGGCAGATCTGAAGCGTTGCCGCGGCTGCTCTCTACTGCCAAACACATTATGCATTTCTTTTCCACCGTACAGCCCGTACATTTATCATTAATACCGTTCCTCTGGACTAACATTAACCCACATTCCTTCGTCCAGTCCTGTTTTTGTTCAAGATAGAAAAAGAGATCCACATACTGTACTTCATCCCATTTACCTTCCCTTTGACAAAACCTCATTAATTCAACAATAGTTCCATGTTCTAAAGTACCCTCCGGTGGCCAACGTACTTCATTAGGCAAGTCATATTCAGGCCACCAGTGAGTACAATATTCAATTAATTTCTTTTTACTCATAGATTGTCCAAATCCAGCCTCCTTCCAATGTTTCAACAAACAGTCTAATGGTGACATCTTTGTACCACACATACCAACACAAAAGAGTAACGCAGAGACGGGTTAATACAGAAAGATAACACACGGATAACTTTGAAATCACCAGTCTCAACAGCGAACACAGGTCAAATTACCAGAACGATGATCTGTATTCACTGTTGAAACCGGCGACCCCAGACAACCAGATAAATAACCAGACCAAATGGTGAGCCTGAATATCACAAATAACAGACCAGGTGTGTGCACAAATAACCAGACCCTAGGTGCACGCAGATAACCAGACAGGCAAAACCAGAACCAGATAACCAGATACCAGATGCCGAACCTGCAGAGGTTTCCCTCTGTCTAACGGACGGCTGCCTAGGCAATACCTCGGGAGCTCCCTGCCCAACCGAGCGTGGCTTTCGCCGCATCTGACTGGCAGGCTACCGGATGCCTGACCAGCAGGCTACAGGACCAGAACAGAACCAGACCAGATGGGTACCCAATAATACAGGTAAAACAACAGATAAAGCACCTTCTTACCAATCAGAGGTCCGTCGTGAGCAGCAGAGAGCCGGTCGCGTCCGACGCACTCCCCAAGAATACCTCGGTGCTAGCCAGAGCAGGATCGAGACGCGAGCCGTCTCAGCAATTCCCGCGAGGTCCCATCTGGGTTGCCAAAATGTTAGCAATCAGGACACATAACCACGGGCGTAGTTATATGCGGTGCTTTATTTCAGCGCGGGGAAACCAGGGGTTCGCACCCAAAACTGGCTTCCATCGTCAGTTTAGGTTACACAGTATTTATGCAGTCCATTCACATACATATTCATATATTCATTAGGATCATTAGAATATGTAACAGTTGCTCAACATTTATTGCAACATCGATTGCAACACCTTGGAACTACTTTGATCATGCGCAGTGTCCTCTGGTGGTCTTTCAGGGGGTCTTCAGGATGAAGTAAGTAGTCTTCATCGCCTCTGTCCTTTCCACCTTTTGATGCGGCACATGTGCACTACTCTATAATTGCACAACTGCTGACTAGCTTAATTTCCAGAGGTACTGTATATATTTCTCCTCATTCTAAGCATATTTGGGCTAAGATAAACGCTAGCTTGATAAGATAAAGGTATGCTCAATTCCCTTATTAGGTAAAACACGGTATGCAAAGGTTGAATCAGCCTGGTACCCATCCCAGAAAAGAACATCTTGTAAAATTGATCCTGTTAGTCTCCTATTAAGATTGACTGTATTGATTGTATTAGTATAATCCCCTATAAAATTGATTCTATCTCTAACACCTGGACCGTGAGTAACTGCCCCCTGACCCCTCCCTGGCGTCGAGTGACACATGGGGTACCACCTGCCAGGCACTGAGCACCCCATGTCCTGTCCCACAGGGAGCGGACGGGCGAGTGCAGGTACCCCACTGTTCCGCGGAGCTGCGGGGGCCCACACAGCCTCACGCCCCCGCTCTTCCAGCCCCAGCCGCCCAGCACCCCACGACCGTCCCCATCCGGCGCCCGCAGCCCCAGCAAGGTAGGGATGACGGAGGTGGGGAGGGGGATGCTGAGCCTGCGGGGGGATCTATCCGTGCCTCAGTTTCTCCAGGGAGAGCTGGCTGGGGGAGGGTTGCTGGGGGATGCGGAGTGGGGCCCCGTGTTTGGGTCACATGCTCTCCCCTTCCCAGAAGGACTCGATGCAGCTTTCGGGCCAGGACGGCACTGATGGGAACCGGCAGGACGAGCAGCTCTCCATGATGGGGGGCTCTCAGCTGCCCACAATGCCAAGGGCCACCCCAGACACCACGACCTCGAAGAGCCGGCCAGGTATGGCCCTGTCAGGGCACCAGGGGGCAGAGGACACCCTGCTGTCTGTGGGGACGGGTCTGTGCCCGCAGCTGGGCAGGGCGGGACGGGAGTCTGGGGTCTGGACTGGGATGTGGGGGCAGCACGGGCTGCTGGGGCAGCCGCTCCTCGTGGTGGAGCTGGAGGGAGCTGGGGGGACATTGGGGGTGGTGCTGGCAGTGTGGGACAACAGCCTGCGTGCTTCAGGGTGGGGGAAGGACCCTGTTTGTGGGTGTCTGTGGCTGACCCTGCCCCTCGCCCCCAGGCACCCCCTCCTCGCTGCTCTCAGCCATGCTGCTGCACCAACCAGTCCCGTCTCCCAGGCGCTTCACCCTGGCACCGAGTCTGCTGCCGCCCATCCAGCCCCCCCGCAGTGAATCACTCCCTGACAGCCGGGCAGGACAGGGGTCCCGGCCCCGGTCCCAACGGCCCGGGCGCTGAGCAGGCAGCGGCTCCAATAAATGGCGATGGGCAACCAAGCGCTGGTGTGATCTGAGTGGGGGTCCCTGGGGCAGGATGGCAGAAAGCCCCGCTGTGTTTGCTTTTCAGGAGAAAAATAAGCGCTAAAAAGGCACTTTGGGGGTGCCCAGGTGGATCCGGTGGTACCCAGGGCCCCCCCAGAGGGAGCACTGGCAGCAAACCGGTGGGCACCAGGGCAGAGCCAGCAAAGGCCCATCCTGCACCCCGGGGTGGGGCTGAGGTGTCCACGGGCTTCAGAAACACCCCCTGGGACTAACTGGGGGGATGGGGTGAGGGGGTAACCAGGGGGCTGTGCAAGAAGCCGGGCTGACTGTCGGCAGCCGGAGGAGGGGAGCGCTTTGCTCTGGGTCGGGGGACCCAGAACTGGGGGGACGCAGCAGCTCCGCGCCCCGCCCCGGGGGGCCCACAGCCCCATGTCGCAGCACTTTGCAGCCGCAGGAAAGCGCCCGGCACTTCCGGCTGATGGGCGCTCTGGTCACGCCCACAGCCCTCGGCTGACAGACGGGGCCCTCGTTTAGTGAAACGCCTGGGAGCAGAGAAGCTTCTGGAGCACTGACCGTATACGGGCCCAGCTCGGATTCCCTTGGGCTTGACAAGGAGGCTGTGGGACCTTCCAGCGGTTTCGGTGCGGGGCTGTGGGCGGAGCGTTGTCCTTAGACTGCGGACCCTGCGGGAGCTCCCCGGGCAGAGCCCCCCCCGCCCCGCCGGCCGGTGGTTGTGTCTGCTGGGGACCCTGCGGAGCCGCCAGCTTTCGTGAGTGGGGATGTGCCTTTGGAATTGTCATTCAAAGGGTAGATGAGCACAGCTCGGCTTCAGCCAGGACGCCTCTGTGCCTTTAGTTTTTGTTTTTCCCTCACCTTCCCTTTCGTGCGGAGCAGCCCGGCCCGGGACGGGGGGTGTGGGTGTGTGTACTGAGGGAACACCTCGTACCCAGCAGCCTGCTCCGTGCCGCTGCTCCTTGTCCCTGCATTTATATACGATACACAAATGTAAAGCAAACGGGGGGGGTGCGTGGGAGCAGGAGCGGCTGGGGGCTCCTGGGCCGGGCCTGACGCCTGCAGTGCCTCACACTTTCCCACTCCCGTCGCGCCGCCATCTTCGGCGTGGGCAGTGAAGCCGCTGCACTGAGGCCGTGCCTCGTGCCGCCGGGGAGGAGGGGAGCTGGTCGCTCTGGGAGCCGCTCTTGGGAAGCGGGCGGCGCACCCCGCCGAGGAGGGGGAGTTAACGTCCTTCAAGTCCTCCTCCTCGGGTACCGGTGCCGTTCGGGCGGTGGCTGATGAGGTGTCTGTCGCGGGGCGGGGAGAGCGCGGCCGCTGTGCCCTCACTAGAGATGGCGGCGGGGCGGCCTCTCACGCAGACAGGACGGCGGCTGCGTGGAGCGGCGCTCCAGCCCCTGGCGGAGCTCGCGTGGCTGGGTGAGGGGACGGGATCCCCCCTCCAGCCTCGCTGCCTGCCAGGGAAACCCCTTCCCCTTTTCCAAACCTCCTGTTCCCCCTCAGCTCAATCCACCTTTCCCAGCCAGAGGGAACCCGTTCTCTGCCCAGCCACCCCCATCTTGGGGTCACTTGTCCCTGGTTCCTGAGGTTCCGCCGAGTGGGCGTGGGGCGAGTTTGGGTCGGGCTGAGCCGAGGCCCAGCTCCCGGGGGGATGCTCTGCAAGGAACACCCCCCGCCCCAGGAGCACTGCTGCTCCGGTTTATTTTCATATTTCCCGCGCCTAGCACTGCGCCCCAGCAGTGAACCAGCAGACTGCAGGTACCGAAGGGATCTCCTCCTCCTCCCCACCCCTTAAGGGGCGGTGATCCCTGCAGGAGTAAGAAAAGGATGCTGCAGGAGCTGAGGTTGCCTTCTACATCTGTTGTTTCTCGCTTCAGAGCTGCGCCGGGGCTGCAGGACTCTCTGGCTGTGATGGTGAGCGGAAACAACTTTACAACCTGTAAAGTCATAAAACTTCCCAACTCACAAGGTTATAAAGCAGGTATGTTCATTTCGACGTCGGGCGCAAGGGGGATCGTTCCACCGTTCATGCGCAACTTCTAACAATATGAGGTGTGTTTAAATACAGTAAGGTGTTACATATTCATAATGACCCCAGGAACACCTCTACATATTCATAACCTTTCCCGCTTCTTATTAAAATGAGTCCCAGGTGATCATTTCCATAGTCTCCTCCTTGACCCCTCCCTGTTGCACCTGCGCAGTGCCATCTGGTGGTCTTGAGGAGGGGTCTTTGGATGAAGGCTCCTTCAGCCTCGTCACAGTGACCTCTTTACCTTTGGCTCATTATGTTGAATGGACTGGAACCCAAGCTGCCAAGTCGATTGAAATCAGACCGGTTCCCCCCTTTTGCTGTAAATCTTCGTTATCTCGTCTTCTCAAGTTTACATCTAGGTGCTGTAAAACCTCTTACCTTGGCATTCGACGAGGTTCTGTTTTTTCTTAACATAATGGGTTAGTTAGTTAGTTAGTTCCCTCTGTCAGTTCCCCCCTTTTCGGGAAGGTTAGTAAATTCTTGTACTAACATGATGATTTCCTATTTAACCTTTTCTCGGACCACAAGTAAGAAGGCTGTTTCGACAGGAGAAGACTTATCTTTCTCCCTCAAAGAACAAACAAATTCTCATGTTGAACAAAACATTTGTGTTGCTCTTCTGGGGCAGCTGATGACCGGGTGGCTGGTGCCCCAGCAGCAATGGCATCTGTCGCGCTGCAGCGGGAGCTCGCACTCTTTGGCGTGGTGACCCCGCTCACTGCAGTTCCTAGCGCTTTCCTTTTGGGTTTCTTCTTCCCAGTGCGATCGCCAGGTCCAGTTTGGTTTTATCTTTTAAAATCATTTAAAATCATTCTGCAAGTTTTCTACGATTCATTTGTTATCAACTAATTCTCTCTCTGCTTGCTGAAGTTTACTCCATTGTGCTTGTAAATCTGTGTAAGGTGATTTAATGACCTCTTGCTCAGTTTGCTTGTCGTTCGTGGCAGCTATCAATGCTGCTTCCAAAACAGCAGAGATCTCAAATCTGCTTTCTTTTGCCAAGTCCCTTATTTGCTCAGTTACAATATCTGGAGCCGACCAACGTCCAGAAGCCCTCCTAAGACCCTCAGGAGTCCGGCAAGCCTTATAATCTTTCAGGAAACTCAACATCAGGGAGCAGTCCAGGCCTGGCTTGACCCGGGATGCCATGACCCACTGCCGGAGAACGCGGCACAGACCGATCAGTCCTCCTTTAGAGCCTCTGGCTCCTATCCCGCCCGAACCGCTTCTCACAGAATATCCCACTTCTGACACCCAATAAACTGTCCCGTCCCAACAGGTGGGATGAGGGATGAGTTAACTCTTGGTTTCTCCTTAGCTCTTTGAGTTTTTCTAGTTTCTTTCTTATATCTCCCCAGGACTTTGTTACAAACTGGGGGGTCCACTCCAGGAGCCTGTTTATCCTTTGCTTTTTCCTTGGGTGAACTTCTCTTCATCCCAGAATTGTAGCATGATCCTCCCCAAGAGACTGTTGGGGGGTCCAAAATTCTCACGTGACCCCCCCACCAAGGGACTGTCAGGGGGTACCTCTGGCAGGTCACTCGCCTTCGACCTCTTGTGAGGATCAAACCCACAAAACCTGGCTCACAACGTGGGGCTCAAACCCACGACACAAAGTTCTTCACTCACTTTGTCCCTTCAGTGGCCAAGGCCCTCGCGGGGTGTTGGAAGCGCACTTAGAAGGACTCCACGCTCCCTTCGCAACCAGGTTGCGTCTCAGCCAACACCAGTCACACAGTCAAACTGCCCGACCCGGCGGTACTTACAGTCCACTTTTCCTGTCGGGACCGTCGTGCACTCTGGATTACGGGTAAACTGCAGTATTCAGGGGGAGTGAGCTTCTTTCTTTTGCTTCTGCTTTAATTTTGAATAACGTTGGTAGCTCTCCGCACACCCGAGTGCAAGGGCCACTGTTAAAGTGGGGCGCCTCCCTTGAACCTGAGGTAACACAGAGCCATCCAAGGTTGTCACGTCGGGGTCACCAATTGAAATAAATAGCTTACACTTTTTCTATGGATAAACAACGTTTAATCCAATTCCTTAGTTGTATTCCTTAAATACGTGTTCATTAGAGCATAAGCAAAACAGCGCTGGGTGCGCGGGGATTCGCTCTGCCCAACACATACATCTTTTAACAATGGGAAGTGTGCTTAAATATAGTAAGGTGTTACATATTCATAATGACCCCAGAAACCCCTCTACATATTCATAACCTTTCCCTGCTTCTTATTAAAATGAGTCTCAGATAACCATTTCCATAGTCTCCTCGTTGACCCTCCCCAGTTACACCTGCGCAGTGCCATGAAGATTGGAGAGCCGCGGGTCAAAGATGAGTCCTCATGGAGGGATGATTAATGCTCGTTTTATTACAATTCTGATTCTATTCTATAGGGTTAATCTAAGGTTCACGTGGTATATGACACAAGGTAATTAGTTACAACGTAATGTTCACCCGTTACAGCAATAGCACGTCTTTGTTCTACAAGACAGCATACCTTTGTTCTACATCCTCTTTTCGTGTTTTACTTCTTAATAAGTTTCTTTCTATTGATTACCCAAGGACAAATCCTTGCTGTCCGACACGTACGCTGGGTTGTGCAAGTGGGACTGGAAAAGTACCGAGTGCCCTGTTTCTTCAAGCATATTCTCTACAGTGTCACTTGGTGATTTTGAGGAGGGGTCTTTGGATGAAGGCTCCTTCAGCTTCGTCACAGTGAACTTTTTACCTGTGGCTCGTTATGATGAATTGGCTGGAACCCAAGCTGCCAAGTCGACTGAAATCAGACTGGCGCCCCCTTTTGCTGTAAATCTCGGCTGTCTTGTCTCCTGAAGGTTACAGCTGTCTTCCCAAACCCTGTCTTCCCAAACCCTGCACCCCAAATCCTGCACCCCCAAATTCGGCCCTACCAAACTCTGCACCCCTAAACCCTACAACTGAAACCTTGCACCCCCTAATCCTGCCCTCCCTACCTTCCTGAACCCTGAAACCTGCACCCCAAATCCTGCATTCCCAAATCCTTCCTATACACTACACCCCTAAACCTGCCCCCAAACCCTGTACCCCAAAGAATTCCCTCCTAAACCTTGCACCTCCAAATCCTGCACCTCAAAGGCCTGGAAACCCAAGCCCTTCAACCCCATCCCTGCACCCCCAAATCCTGCACCCAAATCTCTCACCCCCACCACCCTGCACTCCCAACCCCTGCACCCTAAAACTCCACACCTCCAAATCCTGAACCCTGAAACCCCACACCCCCAAATCCTGTGCCCCAGTCCTGTGCACCCCACACTCTGCAACCTTAAATTTCCCACCAAGCCCCTGCACCCCAAACGCTGCACTCTTAGACCTGACTTCTAAACCCTGCACCCCCAAACAGTGCACCCCCAAATCCTGACGCCCCAGATCCTTCCCTCCCATGCCCTGCAGCCCCAAATCCTGAACCCCCAGATCCTGAATTCCAGGATCTTGCACCCCCAGACCCTGCACCCCCAAATCTTGCACCTCTAAACCTCCACCCCTTAACACTCCACCCCCAAATCTTTCACCCCAAAACCTCAACCCAGAACCCTGTACCCCAAAACCCTACACCTCCAAATCCTGAACCCTTAAACCCTGCACCCCCAGATCCTCCCCCCAAATGAATGAACCCCCAAAACCTGCACCCCCAGATCCTGCTGCCCCATACCCAGCACCCCAAACTCTGCACCCAGAAATCCTGCACTCTCATAACCCTGAACCTCAAACAATTCCCTCGACCCTGCACCCCCAAACCTGTAACCCCAAACGCTGCACCCCCAGGTCCTGTCCCCAAACTCTGCACTGCCAGATCCTGCCCCCCTAGACCCTTAAAGCCCAAATATTGCACCCCCAGATCCTTCCTCAACACCCTGCACCCCCAAATTCCCCACCGAAAACCTGCACCCCCAGATCCTGCACCACCAAGTTCTGTGCCCTGAAACCCTGCACTGAAAATCCTGCCCCCTAACTCTGCACTTCCAAATCCTGCACCCCCAAATCGTTCCCCCAAACCATTCGCCCCCGAATCTTTTATGTCCAAACCTGTCCCCCAAACCTTGCACCCCTGAACTCTGCTCCCCCAAAGCCGGCCTGCGAAACCTGGTCAACCAATTCCATCACCCCCAGATCCTGCTCCCCAAACCCTGCACCCAAAATCCTGCCCCACAAACCCTGCGCCCTCAAATTCTGACCCCCAATCAATGCACTGACAAACCCTGCACCCGCAGATCCTTCCCCCCCAAACCTGGCACCCTGAAATCGCTCACCCCAAATCCCTGCACTCTCAAATCTTGCACACCCCAAAAATGTGCACCCCCAAATCGTTCACCCCATATCCTGCCCCTTTAAACCCTGCACTTCAAAACCCTGCACCCCCAAATCCTTTCCCCAAACACCCTGCACCCATTAATCCTGTAGCCCCAAATCCTGCACCCCAAGTCCTGAAACTTCAAACCCTGCGCCCTCAGATCCTTCCTTACCCAACCCTGCACCCCCAAATCCTCCAACCCCCAAATCCTCCAACCCCCAAGTCCTGAACACCTGAACCCTGCACACCCAACTCCTCACCCCAAAGCCCTGCACCCCCAAATCCTGCCTCTAAACCCTGAACAACAAGGTTCTGCACCCCATATCCTGCTCCCCAGATCCTGCACCCCAGAATCCTGCACCCCCATGCTGTGATCCCTGCACCCTGCACCCCCAGATCCTTCTCTCCCCAAACCCATAGCCCCATAACGCTGCACCCCAAAACGGTGCACCTCCAGATCGTGAACCTTTAAACCCTGCACCCCAAATCCTTCCTCCCCAAAACCTGCACCCCAATACCCTACAATCCCAGATCTTGCACCTGCAAATCTCTGCACTCCACAACCCTGCACCCCAAATTCTGCCCCCCAAAGCCTGATCCCTGAAACACTGCACCTCCAAACCCTGTACCCCCAAATCCTTCCCCAACACCCTGCTCCCCCAAACCCTGCACCCCAAGATCCTGCTCCCCTAAATCTTGAACACCCAAACCTTGCACCCTCAAACCCTGCACCCCCAAACCCTGCATCCCAAACCCTACACCCCTAAATTCAGCCCTACCAAACTTTGCACCCCTAAACCCTGAAATCTTACACCCCTAATCCTGCCCTCCCAAATCCTGAGCCCTGCACCCCCAAAGCCTGCATTCCCAAACGCAGCACCCCCGGTCCTGAACACCCAAATACTGCACCCCCAAATTAGGCAGTCCCAAAACCAGCACCCCAAAATCCTCCATTCACAAACTCTGCACCCCTCAAACACTGCACCCCCACATGTGCACCCCCAAAATCATGCTCCCCTGAAACGCTGCACTTCAAAACCCTGCACCCCCAAATCTTTCCCCCAAAACCCTGCCCCCCCAAACCCTACACCCCAAGGTCCTTCCCCCACCTCCTGGAACCCCAAACCCTGCACCCCAAAGAATTCCCTCCCAAACCTTGCACCTCCAAATCCTGCACCTCAAAGGCCTGGAAACCCAAGCCCTTCAACCCCATCCCTGAACACCAAATCCTGTACCCCAAAAACAGCACCCCAGAATCCTGCACCCCAAATCTGTCACCCCCAAATCCTTCCCCCACCACCCTACACCCTCAGATCCTTCACCCCCATCCCCTGCACCCCAAAACCCCACACCTCCAAATCCTGAACCCTGAAATCCCGCACCCCCAAATCCTGTGCCCCAGTCCTATGCATCCCACACTCTGCACCCCAAACCCTGCACTCTTAGACCTGACTTCTAAACCCTGCACCCCCAAACAGTGCACCCCCAAATCCTGAAGCCCCAGATCCTTCCCTCCCATACCCTGCAGCCCCAAATCCTGAACCCCCAAATCCTGCACCCCTAATCCTCCACCCTCTTAACACTGCACCCCCAAAACCTGCACCACCAAATCCTTCACCCCCAAAACCTCCCTCCTCCAAACCCTGCACTTCAAAATGCTGCACCCCCAGATCCTGACCCCAAAACCCTGCACCCCAAATCCTGTACCCCAAAGCCCTGCACTCTCAAATCATACATGCCCAGAACGTGCACCCTAAACTGTGCACTCCAAAATCCTAAACCCCTTAACCCTGCACCCCCAAATCCTCCAGACCCATGTCCCGAACCCAGCACCCCAAAATCTGCCCCCCAAAACCTGCATCCCCAAATCCTGCACCCCCAGGTCCTGAATACCCAAAATCTGCACCCTCAATTCTGCCTCCACAAGACCTTCACCCCCAGTCCCTGCTCCACTAAATCCTACACCCCAAACCCTGCACCCCCAACCTCCTGTACCCCAAATCCTGCCCCCACAAGTTGCACCCTAAAATCCTGCACCCCAAATCCTGTCCTACCCACCCTTCACCCCAAACCCCTTCACCCCAAGATCCTCCTGCCCTAAACCCTGCACCCCCAAATCATCCCTCCCTATCCTGCCCCCCAAACCCTGTCCCCCTAAAGCCTGACCCCGAAACCCTGCTCCCCAAAACCCTGCTACCCCAAACCTTGTACCCCCAGATCCTTCCCCCAACACCCTGCAATCCCACACCCTGCACCCCCAATTCTGGCGCTAAACCCTGCACCCCCAGAACGCTGCACCACTGAACCTTGCACCCCAAAACCGTGCTCCCCCAATCCTCCCCCCCCAAAACTCTGCACCCCAAAACCCTATACCCAAAACCCTGCACCCCACAAGTTGCACCCCATATCCCTGCACCCCCAAATCCTCCAGCCATCAGGTCCTGCACCCCCAGGTGCTGAACACCTGAACCCCTCACCCCAGACCCCTCACCCCAAAGCCCTGCACCCCCAAATCCTGCCTCTAAACGCTGAAATACAAGGTTCTGTACCCCAACAGCCTGCTCACCCAGATCTGCACCCCAGAACCCTGCACCCCCATATTCTGATCCCTACAGCCTGCACCCCCAGCTCCTGCACCCCCAAAACCTGTACCCCTAAATCCTGCACCCTTCAACCCTGCAGCCCACAGCGCTGCACCCCCAACCTCTGCAGCCCCAGTTCCTTAACGTGTGAAACCTGCGCCCCCAAGTCCTGCACCTCAAAACCTTACACCCGGAATCCTGCCCCCCAAACCATGCACCCCAAAATCAAGGCCCCTCAAACTTGCACTCAAAAGTCCGCACCAAGAAACCCTCCCCGCCCAGTTCCTAAAGACAGGGAACCTGCACCCCCAAATCCCGCACCCCAAACCCCTGCACCCCAGTACCCCAGACCACCAAATCTTGCACCTCCAAATCCTGCCCCTATTAGCCCTGCACTTCAAACCCTGCACCCCAAATCCTGCAACCAAACCCTGTACCCCAAATCCTGCAGCCAGCCCTTGTACCCCTAAATCCTTGACCTCCACATCCCGAATCTCCAAACGCAGCAACCCCAAAACCCTACACCCCCAATCCCTGCACCCCCAAATCATTGTCCTTCAAATCCCACACCCAAAGCTCGTACACCCCAAGATCTTGCACCCCCACACACTGCACCCCAAATCCTGCACCCCCAAATCCTCCAGCCCCATGTCCCAAACCCCCAAACCCTGCACCCTCAAGTCTTGCACCCCAATTCTGCCTCCCCAA